>NC_068398.1:27729768-28029768 GCF_023724105.1 Carassius gibelio | reverse complement strand
TGTCAATTTCAGCAAGGTATAAACAGCCAAACTGCTCGTGATTTGTTTCTCGTTATTCTGTCTGGCGTGTTGCCATGGCTTTTTGTGATTATCCAAGAGTTGTTCATAGACTTTGCCTCCTTTTAAGCAAGATATTGTGGCAGCCTGCTCGCTCCTTTGTGTTCCTCGGAGATTAGCAAGCTAGTTTGTGCTCATACGGACTGTCAATCTGTGCTGAATCTGTGCTTTGCCCCTTTTTTTTTTGCACCCAGGTCCTGCAACATGGGCAATGGCCACATCAAAACCTGATATTATGATTGTTCTGCTGAGTAAACTGATAGAGGAAGGAGATGGATTCTACAAGGTGAGTTGCATTTGGAATATTCCGCCAAACCCATGCGTGTGCATGTCTCATAAATATATATTATATTATGAACCAATTCAAAAGTAAGAATGTCTTGCTGTTCCAGAAAGGAAAGGTAAAAGAAGCCGCCCAACGCTACCAGTACGCCCTGAAGAAGTTCCCACGAGAGGGTTTCACCGAGGACCTGAAGACCTTCCGTGAGCTCAAAGTTTCTCTGCTGCTCAACCTCTCCCGCTGCCGGAGGAAAATGAATGTGAGTCCAAAGCACTGGGTTTCATAATTTCATAAAACTGGTTTTGTAATTGTGTGTGCTATTTTAAAATTTAAATATTTATAATTATAATACAGTATATCATATTATACCAAATTTTTGGTATACCCTATTTAGGGTGGGCAGCATATATCCTGAAAATCAAAAATGTTATATGAAAAACATCCATATATAAAAAAAATAAAGTGAATTAAAGGAATAGTTCACCCAAAAATGAAAATGTTATATTTATTTACTCTCATGTCATTCCCAACCCGTAAGACCTTTGTTCACTTTCAGAACACAACTTCAGAACCCTTACTGTGTTTGTGCTTTAGGACCCTTGCTGTTTATGGAGGGTCAGAAAGCTCTTGGATTTCCTCCAAAATATCTTAATTTGTGTTCTGAAGATGATGAAGATCGTACAGGTTTAGAAACAACATGAGGGAGAGTAATAAATGATATATTTTCATTTTTGGGTGAAGTATCCTTAAACTACCCTTTAAGACATTGCAAGACACTGTACACATTATTGCGTTATATTAAATTTGTTGTCTACCCTAACTAAAGTCCATGATATCAGTATTACATTGGCCACTGGCCACTCTCCACTGTAAATACTGACACTGGTTTAAAAGCCCATATCTTTTGACCACTTAATACTGTAAATCTCCATGTTTACATGCCACCATGCAAATACAAGCACCTAACCAACAAACTGCACATATTAGTTTTGCATTTGGTCTGTATTCTTAATTGCTTTTGAAAACGCTTTAAGACGAAAGCAGTTGGAGATCAAGGATCATAAAGACATTAGTGATGTATAGAGATATTTTGATCTTCACTTTTTCTTTCTCCTTTATTGCTACATTATTTCTCATTTTAATCTCGCCCAAAGAACATTTTGCATTTGGATTTTCAAACCTCCATCCTCCGGATGGAGAAATCCTCCAGAAATCTTCAAATATACTCGGCTCATGCTGTAGTTTTTCTTGCCATCATGCTCTCATCCTTGTTTCCGTTTTTGTTGGATCATTGGGTTTTTCTGACATTTGTTGGATTTGTTAACTGTTAGGCTTAGTACAGGAAGAGGTTTGAGCTGTCACATCGCATCTTCCACTGTCTATATATTTGTATGTGTGTCAGTACATTTTATAAGTATCTACAAGCATTTCCATAATTATGTCTGTTTATCGTATTTGCACTAATGGTGCTCAAAATATATATTTTTTGTGTTTATTTTTGTAATAATCAGTGTTCACATCCTCATATAAATGTGACATGTTCATGTTCAACCTGCGTGTATCTGAATAAGTGATGAGTCTTTGTGGATGTGTGCGTGTCAGTGTTTGTGTGCATGTACACATGCACATATGTGTGTGTGTCTGTGTGTGTGTCTTCCCTCTGACCTCGTGTACAGCTCAGTGTATGACTGTTGGTCCTGTTGTTGCTTGCAGGACTTTGGGATGGCGGAGGAGTTTGCCTCCAAGGCACTAGAGTTGAAACCCAAAGCCTATGAAGCCTATTACGCACGAGCCCGTGCCAAGCGCAGCAGCAGGTAACCAGGACAGCCTTTAAAACACATTCTGTCTCTAGCACAGATAAAGTGCTGACAGATCATGACCCAAACTGTCCGAATACGTTTCGAATGGTTGACGTAGTGCTATGCTAGAGCTTCAAGATAGAAGTCAGTGTAAGCCCCTTGACTTCTGCATCATTAGATGTCACAGCAGGATTAGACCTGTTCTTCATACCTCATGTTTTGTTGACCAATCAGATTATTTTTCTTTAGAATGTCCATCATTCATATTTTATTCCTTTTCCTCTCCACAGTTTTGTTTACTTTGACTCTCTGTGCCCAGAGCACTTATATCAACTTGCTTGGTTTTGAGAACCAGAAGTTTTTTTGGGTCTGTAATTTTGATCAGTTGGTCAAATATCTAACAAATGTTCCGGGTTAAATTCAATTGAGTTGACTTTGACTTTTACTGTAAGTAAAAGTGAGCTTGACTTCTACTGTAAGTGCAAGAATGATTTTTGTTTTTACTAAACGTGGAATGAATCGTAGTTATTCTGTAGGGTAATTGACAATCGACTTGCATTGAACTCTGAATATATTCCTTGAGCAATAGTCATTTCTTAGTCTTTATCAGTCAATTCATTGGTTAACAAGCACATTTCTTCCTTTCTTTTTTCCTACTCCCATATTCCACCTGCCTGCTCTCTTTCATTCTTGGTATCCCTCACTGTAGGCAATTCCACGCAGCCCTGGAGGACCTGAGTGAAGCTATGCGTCTATGTCCCAATAATCGCGAGATCCAGCGCCTGCTGCAACGTGTAGAAGAAGAGTGTCATCAAGTTGAACAACAACAGGAGCTGGATCCACCTCCTTCCCCTCCCCGCGATCAAGCCCCATCCATGGGCCCGCCTCCTCCAATGGAGCCCCACATTTCAGACATGGAGCCTGTCCAGGACTTGTTTGAGGAGGACGATGATTACCTTGAGCGGGATTTGGACGGCCTACCACTTGGTTCTCCTGCTGAGCCCCACACTATAACATCGGGACTTCCTGTCATTCAAAACATGCCTCCATCTCCGAGCCATCATGATTCACCCTACTTGGGCCAATCATATGACCTTCGCCCCAGTCCCCCTTCAATGTCCTCTCCTACCAGGCAAGGCTACCAATCCCCCTCTCCGTCACTCTCACCAACGCACCAGAGCTCTCACTTCCGGCCCAGTCCCCCTCATCAGGGTTCCTACCACTTCAGCCCACCACCATCACCGTTACGCCGTGGACCTCAGTTTCGTGCCAGCCCCACCTCTGAGGGAGTTGCCATGTACCGTCCCCAGTCTGCCTCTGCAGGACGGTACCAGCAGGACCAGCTTGCAGGGCGACCCAAGTCCCCTCTGTCCAAGATGAGCAGCCAACGTTCTTTTCAATTTTCCCAACAGACTTCCCAGCCATCACAACAGACCCAGTGGTTGCAGCCAGCCAAGGCTCAGATCGTTCGCACCAACCAACCCAGCACCGCGGTGCACTCCAGTGCCGTACTGGGTAGTAGTGCATACAGTCAGATTGCACACTCGATGAGCGCCCGCTGCCCAGGAGACATGGATGAACTTGGGGATGGAGGATACTCCTCCTCACTTCAACCTCAGGGCAGTCTGAGTGCAGGGGCCTTGTATCAGCGTGCCATCAGCATGGATCCTGGCCTTGTGGAGGACGAGCTTCCTCAGAGGCCCCCCTCTGCATACAGACCCAATCCCGGAGGAATCCGTTATGCTCAGACACCGCAGATCAGCCGCAGTCAGTCTACTGCCTACTATCCAGTCTCGCCTCATGAAATGGAGCGACAGGTGACTCTGGGTTCACCAGAGAACCTTCAAGCCCGACGTCCAGTCAGCGCGAATAGTGCGGAACCCAAACAGCACCCATCAGCTCCACGCCCCCTTATTCACTCCCACAGTACGGGTCTACGCTTCTCTCCATCCAGCAACAGTTTGGTGGCAGGTTCTGCCGCTAACCTAGGCCCAGGGTTCAGGGTGTCAGCTTCTGCGCAGCAAATGGAGATCCCTCTAAAGCTTTCCTATGAAGGCGGCTACCATGATGACCTTTCACCGGTGTCACCCCCACAAGGCGCAGACTTCCGGATGGTGGGTGGAACATATCCAGGGGAAGCACTTCGCTCCCGCGCTACACCTTTCATGGGAATTATCGACAAGACTGCAAGGACTCAGCAGTACCTTCAGCAGCAGCCTTCGCTGGCATCGTCCTCTTCGGGTTCTCGACCCTGGACGGTTACTTCTCTGGATACAGTGGTGAACAGTCCAGCCTCTTCCCCTAGCAACATGGGCTATGGGCAACAAGCAGCACCCCATATCAGCCATATCGCCTACTACAACCGCACCAACAATGCTCACAATGGCCACCTCATGGATGAAGATTTCTACTCCAACTCCTCTGGTGTGACGAGGGACCGGGCAGACGCTATGGGCCGAGTTAGCCAGGTTCCCACATACCCGGATGTGAAAGTGGCACGGACTCTGCCAGTTTCCCAGGCCTACCAGGACAGTGAGTTTAGGCAGATGTCTCGAAATGAAAGGCAAGGCCCAACCTCGCCCATTAAACCAAAGAGACCCTTTGTGGAGTCTAACGTGTAAGAATAAAGATTCGGTGTGCAAGATTTATTAAAACATTCTCGAGGAATATCTAACATGTTGACCATCTTATCTCTTCGTTTTACGTCCCATATCTGGATAATGAAAATAAAGACCTCTCAAGGTGAATTTCAATGATGTGAAGTGAATCTAGCATGTTCAAATCAAATGCATCTATATTTGCTCTGGACAAAAAAAAAAATGGAAGTATCAGGACCCATTGGACTTATAGTAGGCCTGTGTAACTGCTGTACACAAACCAATTACTTTTCTGTAACTTTCTAAGAGGGTGTCTGCTCAATGCCAGTCATGGACACATTGCTGAGCATGGCCCCTTGACCAGATGTCCTCACCAATGTCCCCCACTCAAACCAGTAATATCCCTGACAGTCTTGCTGTGTCTCGAGTTGAAAATGTACCTAAAATATTCCAGATCAATATTGCTAAAGCAAAAAAAAAATATTTAAAATTAAGTTATGTTTGTATAAATATATATACACCTAAATTTCAATGCAGTTGTGTTTTCAGTTTGCCTCGAGTTGACATGCACTCAGCAATGTGAAATATTTTTTAGACTTTTCTGGGCATTTTTATTTTCTGTCAACAGGTTATAAAGGTCAACAGGATCGCTACCTTAAAGCAATGCAAAAATCTGTAGTGTTTGGTTAATAATTTCATATCTGTTCAAGGGAAGTAGCATTCAGGTGGTCAGCCATTAATTTACTCGCTCTAAAGTAGTCAAACCACTAAAATGGAAATGGTCTTTTCCAAAGAAACTTAGGAGTAGGCGACGTTTTTTTTTTTTGCAGCCTCCAAATTCACATGCTCTCATTCATTATGCTTTGAGTTTATTTGTGCACTGAAACATGCCTTCAGAACATTTTCCCTGTTTGTTTTATACTGTGAGTACTTGCTTTCAAAAATGGGAAACCTGACTTGATGTCAAAGCCTGTGTCATTTATTGCCATTAAACTAACACTAGTGGTAGGTCAGGCACTTTTTTACAGATGTCTTGGTGGGAAGACGGTGGCAACTCAAGATTCGCTCACTGGATCTGGCTTTACTTATCAATGTTCAACTGCTGTTGAAAAAGAGCAGGTCTTTTTGCAGTGTTTTAACTATTATTATTTCCTCTTTTTAAAGTTATATGAGGTGCACTCAGAGTTGACCTGGAATACTGCTTACTGTACAACAGTGTTTGTATTTAACTATTTGTTTTCCTTTTGTATGACCAAAATGTAAATGGCTGTAAATAATGTGCTGAACTAGAATGCATGCTCTCTGCTAATACACAACCATGAGTGTGTGTATGTGTGTGGTTTTATGTATGAGGGACAAGACTGTGGCACAATATATTTCCTCGTTTCCCTTAATAGACAAAAAAAGAACTGATGAAATTTACGTTTTGTATGTATTTTGCTTTAATATTTTGATTTGTTTGGAACTGGGTTTGCAAAGGAGGATTCTCTGTAAATTGTCTGTAAATGTGAGCTGTGATGTTTTCTGGGATGGAAAATCAGAAACGTGAATGAGGACTTTTTATCCAGTTACACGATTGTAAACTGTACAATCATCTGTATGTATGAGGGAAATAATGAACTTATTTAAAAAAGAATACCACTTCAAAGAAATCAAGCTGAGATAACTTTCCATGGAGTCATATTTCTCATGAATTTATTTAGCTTAAAATCACATTGAACATATGAAGCAAGCACTAGGAACATTACTTACTGATATAATAAACATGGTAAAAATATTGCCACTAGACAATACAAACATGCCAACACAAAATTACAGTACAAGGGCACCTACAGATCATTTATACATATTATTTCAGATGGAAAGACAGAATGAGTGTGTTTACAGTATACACACACTAAACAGTGTAAAACAGTATCTGTCTTCTTTAAACTGATTGTGACGGATAATGTTTGGATCAGAAATAAGACTTTTTTTCTTTTTCATTTAAATAATATACTTTTTTTATTTCAGATCATGGATACTAGAGATTTTGGTCTTAACAATCCAACATTATTTTCAAGTACTTTTCAGTCATTTGTGCAGGCAGAGCTGTAACATATTTTCGTTTAAATACAGCATAAATACAGCATACATATACTGTGATAAGAATAAGATTAGTCTGTAATATAAAATAAATGTTGAAAATGGCAAAGATGGAGAATAAACATTCACTGATGTAGTGCTGTGCCCTCTGACTTTAAACAATAATAGTGATCATTGTAGCGGATTTCACTTTTTCATTACGGTCTGGTACAAATGAATGTTAAGGCACAAGAAAGTGCATCCTGAATCTAATACATTTAAAGACACAGTATACACAACTCTTATTTTTTCATGTTAATTTGATTTGGCACAATTAGGAGTTACTTTAAAATATGTATATATATATATAACATTTAATTATTGTCTGTTGCTGAGTAACTTTAATTGTAAGTATGAGGGAATACAAAACGAGAAGACAGCAAAAGGAGGAAGTGGCTGACAGGTTTGCTAGGACACGGGTAGAAAGGCAGGAAGTTCAGAAAGGCCGTTTTTGGAGTGTATGAGGACATTAAGGAGAACTGGGGATTTCTCCTTCCGACAGGGTCTTAAAGTGCACAGATAGAGCCTCCTCCTCAGGATTCGGTGGTCGTCTAAAATCATCTCTCGTCACCACGTAACCCACCACGACCCCAAAGGACACCAGCAGCAAGCCTAAAATGTTTGCCAGGACCCCCTCACCAGTAAACCTGGAGTAAGTTTCCCTGAGAATAAGAAATGTGCCATACAATTGTCATTGATGAATAGAAAAGCACCGTAGTGGCTTGTGAATCTTAAATAACGAGCTTCAAAACCCACTTTGACTCAAACAACATTATTTCATAAAGATTTCTAAGTTAGGTCAATGTGTGGGACGTTTCCTATTTTCTTGCCATGGTATTATGGATTTGTTTACCTGCCAAAAGTCACCCACACATGAAAAGTGTTTATGTATAAAGTAATGAAGTAATGAAGTACAGTATTCATGATTTCTGCAGTAAATGGAAGGAGTACATAAAAGGAGTATTTGATGCCAAACAGTGAGAGATGCAGAAAAGAAGCCAAATATCATTAATATTCACTGAAAAGTGACTCATTGCTTTCCTCCCATTTGACATTTTTACCTCAGCTTTTAGTGCTTTTATTATTTTTTTAAGATATATATTTCAGATGCATTCACTGGCACTCACATGATATTGAAGAGCAGTTTCTCTGTGATTCCCAGCAGACAGGATCCCACGGCCATGACCAGCAGCAACAGGCCGAAGAAGACGTGCAGTGGGAGATACCAGCTCCTCAACTGAGCAGAGGCCCATGGGAAAAGGAAAAATCCCAGTCCCAGTAACCACTGGAGGAAATGAGAGAAGAAGCAGTCGCTCCAAAGATGACTTTACAGGCCTCTTAAAAATGTTTTTCAAATCAGCTCTTCTCAAATAATGAAAAAAAGACTATACAGAAGTGAAATTTGTATTTATTTGATATAATTTTACGAGGATGTTTCAAGGCTGGTTTTCCATTGCCAATAAAAACTAATGCAAACATGAATGGCAATGTTAGCAGTGTAATGGATGTGATCATCCACACGAGGGTTTCTAAAGCAGAGCAAAGTGCTTTCAAACCACATCCGCTCATAAGGAGGAAGAAGGAAGATGTTTTAATGCAAATGCTGGTCACAGTGAAATGACTGCAAATTACCTGAATGAAAAACAGCACAAACGTGAGCATGCCACACCAGCTGTGCAGAGAATACATATGAGGGATCTTAGCTGCCGAATGGAAGTCAAATACAGCCACCAGACCTGACAAGAGAAAAGAGGAGATATTAAACAGTACATATATTATAGTGTTTGAAATATTATTTTACTTTGAAGTAGCCATTTTCTATATTAATATATTTTAAAATATAATTTATTCCAGTGACGAAAAACACTGAATTTTCAGCATCATTACTCCAGTCTTCAGTGTCACATGATCCTTCAGAAATCATTCTAATTTAAAAAACATTTATTATCAATGCTGAAAACAGTTGTATGGCTTAATAGGATTACTTAACAAATAGAAAGTAAAAACCTAAGGATTTATTTAGAAATGGAGGCTGATCTCAAACTGCTGAATGCATACTGGTGTTTACCTGTGCCTTGCGATTATTCAAATACACGTGTTTATCTGAGGGAAATGTTAGTTTTCCCCTTATTTAACGGTTCAAATGGCACATTAGACATGGGAAATGATTGTGACCGCAGCAGTTGAGAATTACAGCTCGAATCTGTCTTGCTGAACAAATGCCCAGCAAAACAATAGTGCTGCCAAATGTCATTTACTGTTTCTTCTGACCTGTTTGCAAACTCGAGCTGGACTTACCCACAATACTGATGATAAGAGCCATCATATGCAGCAGAGCGTGGAGAATTTTCACCGAGCGTTTGCTCTCGTTTCTAAAGACACGATAAACCAGAACAGCTGCGGTAGAGAAGGAACAAGAACTAATCAAGTCATGGTTTCCCACGCAAAGTTACCCAAGCATAAAATCATTACAATTAGAAAGTAACAGAAGACGTTTTAAATTCTTAAGGGTACAGGACCAAAAACGGTCTGCGTCAGGTTTGAAATTCTCCAGATGCTGTGACCTGATGAATAACACGTGTTTTCTGGCCTTTCTACAAGCAGACAGATGTCCTCTGGGCTGTTTTTACTGCTGCTTTTTGGGACAGCTAAAGCTCTAACAGGCCAATGACATTTCAGGTATAATGTCCTAATTGAATTGCCATGACAAGGGCTTTGAATCAGACGAGCACTGCTAAAGATATTAGCTCAATTAGTATCTGTCTCTGTTGAGTGTTTTAAGTGTCCAGATGGAAGAACCTTGAATTGACTGTGATTATGCTTTAATGACATCTCTCTTACTTCTGTTCCTTTGTCCTGTGCCTATAGCAGTTACTGATTAATAGAAAAAAAGCACACAATAGCGACTCTCAGCAGGGCTTGATCTCTGTTTGAAAACCAACCTCGAAGTATCCCAGCCCATATTGATTCATTTATTTCAGGGAGCAAATCCGATATTAGCTCTAATAGCATTAGCTGACCCTTACTGCTCAGTATATTGTGTGTGTTTTATTGAAAGCAAAGAGTCACATACAAACCCCCTAAAGGCTGAGAGACAGAAGACACACAGATGTCTTATTAGACCATTACACTGAAGCGCTTGGTCTCCATAAGCAGCTAATTTCTAAATTACTGACATATTGTTTAATGAAACATTACTAAGTCACTTGTTTTTTTAAGAATAACCTCAATTGATGAATCATAAACAATAATAATAATATTACAAAATTACATCTAGTATATTATGATTTCATATTGATTTATTTTTTACTTCTAAACCTTTACAACATATATATATATATATATATATATTGTATGAAATACTTTTGATGTATTGAACATTTTAACCACAATTTAAACCCAATAATGTAGATTTAACTACAGTTGGAGTGAAATAATAAATGGGTTAATCGTCAAATAATGGCAACATTTGTTCATGTTACCAACTTGGCAGAGGAAAGCTAGGTTAATCACTAATTTCAAGGAATTAAAAAATCATTAAATGGAAAAAAAAGATTAGTTTTCTAGGTTGTTTTGGAAATGCAAGTTAAACTGCTCGGCTAGAGAAAATACATCTATTTAATATTCAGGGCTGAAAAACTACATTTCCTTAACTGTAGCTCGTCTTTTATTTTCTCTTTGCAAACTTCAAGTTAATAAGGATAAAACAATATATATGGTATCTTTATACTTAATTCTTACCATCTCCGTAGAGGAAGACCAGGCCGAGGACCATACAGAGAGGGTGGACGTTAAACTCTTGTGTGGAGCCGTCCCAGGCGTAGCCTCCGCGGTAATGTCCCATCCACACGCCTGTGATCACCACACTTGCCACCCCCAGCACCTGAGAGCCCGCCACGTACCACGGCAGCGTCCGCAAGCCGCCCATGCTCACCGGCATACCCTCCATCACCTTCCAGACAGGAGAGAAAAACCGGGAATACCTTCCAGTGATGCACAATACTCCACCTCTTATGCTAATTAAATAGTTCATGAGTTATAGTGATACCAGATGTGCTTTCTTCAAGTAAAATAGACAAATTTGACCCAAACACGTTCTAAATATAGACCATATTTTCAATACGTACATAATAGTTTTTACTTTTTATTCTATATTTGCAATATTATTTAACATCTGATTTTGATAATGGCAGTGAAGAAGCTGCAGGGTTATGTAATTAGTCTTCATATTGTGGTTTGGATAGTCACGTCACGTGATGCTTTATGAAACCTTTAGTAAACACATTATGCAGATAAAGACCTTCAGTCTTGTGTGTTTAAGTATCATGTGGTCTTACGAAAGCACAACATCAGCCACTGTAAAAACAATCTGTTATATGACTGCATGATGATTAAGAAGTTTAGATCCCCACTCAGCTGGCACAAACACATCATGTTTGGAGCTCCAGAACCACTAACATCGTGATAATAACACGCTATGAGATTAAACCTGTATAAGAGAGCGTGGGGAAACTGTAGACGTCATGCAAAACATAATCCAGAGATGATGCCATTTTAAATTGCATTTGTCACTAAATTCTGGTGCATCACGCGCTGTCAATAGTATGGAGAAAGTGTCACTCACCTGCGCCACGTCTCCAGACAGCCAGAGGAAAGGGCGTGTTTTTATGATTGCGTATTTTGGAAAATAATCACAAGATCCTTATTGCTTGAGGGGTTTTGTAACCTACTTTCAAAATTGGATCTAATGTTCACTCTCTGATGTAGACGCACGACTTTACTCGACTATAGCCTGTTACTCGTGTTTTAGCGCACGGCTTGACGCTCTTGGAAGTTGACGGGCAGATTCTGACCACGCCCCCGCGCTGTCACTATTGGCTGCTGCATTATGCAGAGGATGATGCCTGAATCGCAACTTGGGTTGCCTGGGTAACCACATCTTTGAGCGATTGCTGACGATGTGATCATCTTGTCTAAATCATAGGCTAGACAGACGCTTTTAGTTCCAGTAATTTATTTAGTAATTCTTCCAATCCAGTAATTCTTTCTAAAGCATTTTGTTTTAAGTGCACTATATGCTGTTCAAAAGTCTGGGGTCGGTAAGATTTTTAATGTTTTTAATGTTTTACAAAAGTTTCTCATGTTTACCAAGGGCGCATTTATCTTATTACAAATACAGTAAAAACAATAATATTGTTATAATTTGAAATAACTATTTCTATTAAAATGTAATTTATTCCTGATGGCAAATAATAATATAAAATAAATATTATTATTATCAGTGCTAAAAACAGTATTGCTGCTTTACTTTTTAATACAAAACTTAATACATTTATTTTATGAATAGAAAAGTTCAAAGGAATAAAATGTATTTAAAAATATATATTTTGTAACATAATAAATGTCTTTGCTTATACTTTTGATCAATTTAAATAAAACAATTTCTTAAAAATTGGTAAAAAAAAATGCTAAATAAAAGTAATAATTCCTTTAAAATGTTTGTAAAAATGTATGTATTATTGTTACTCATTTCATTTATTTATTTAATTAAACATTTTATTAAACATTTATTTAATTATATAAAAACTGTGTTCCTAGAATAATCAGTTTGGAATATGGATGGAGGGAAGTAAAAGAAAAGAATAATATAAAGAAAAGAGTAAATAAAATAAATTTTAAATAAATATATTTGCTTATTTACATAGGCTGTTACAACATAAACCTTGTTGGAGGGAAATTAATAATAATAATAATAAAAACTTGTCATAAAATTAAAAATATTCAAATATAAAATAAAATACATATGTTTTATGAATACATTTGTTTATTTACATAGGCTTTTAATGGAAAATTAATTTTAAAAAGTTAAAAAAAATGTATGTATGTGTATATACGTATGTGTGTGTGTGTGTGTGTGTGTGTATTATAATTATTTTATATTAATGTTGCCATTATTTGATGAATAACATTTATTTTTTCACTCAAACTGTATTTTAATCTACAATATTGGGTTTAAGTTGTGGTTAAAATGTTCAATATATAAAAAGTATTTCAGATATATATAATATTAAGATCAAATATTTTGATCCTCTTCAAATGTTGACAAGTTCTAAACTTAAAACCTTAAACCAAAATGGTTTCTTGTTTTAGGACAACATTGATGAACTTATTTCATCCACTTCAGATGTTGACTACTGTACATATAATATCTTATAATTGTCCAGAATTATTGTGGGCAGAATTATCTACTGAGCTGATTTACATAGACTTCATCATTCTTAACAACTGCACATTGAACACGATTCTTTCGCTCATGTCGCACACTGACCACGAGAGGGATGCAATGAGCTTTTGATCTAGCTGCAGTCCATCTGCAAAAACTCCCGTCTTCATTGGTCACAACAATATTAAAGCTAATGCTGACACAATGTGTATGCGTGTGTCACACTCATACTAGTCTCCAGCGCCGTCAATAACATCATTCTATCCCTCACTTCCCCTGTCCTTTCATTTCCGGCCGTCCTTTCTTCTGGGGGGTGGGAGTGAGTGACGGAACATGACATTTCCAGGATGACTTCACAAAGCAATGATTCACAATTGATTCACTGTTTTACAAATACAGAAACTTTCTAGCTCAAGACCGACCTGGTGAGGAGGTCCGACTTTAGTTCGCGATCTCACAGCATCGTTATTGAAACGCGTCCTCTGGGAAAGTTACCCCTCTGATAGTCGTCTTGCATAAGGATGCAGGGATTTCTCGCAGACTGTATTTTTATGGATGTCTGTCCTGTTTTGACCTTGTTTGACTGCCGCAGCTATGAATACGCATAGGATTTGCGCGGTCCCGCTCACCTCACCACGTCACGCTGGGGCTGGGAGATGTGCGCGTGTTTGTTAGGAGCTTAAAGTGGATGGGTTGTTTCAATTTGCTTCCAGAGCATGCTAACCTGGTAACTAGTAACCTACCGTAGCGACGTGTCGTATCGTCATGAACTCCACAGAGACAAGGAAGACAGGAAAACAGCTCAAAATAAAGTGCAAAAGAGCACATTCTAAAATAGACACAAGTGGAGTCCAAATAATGACTTCCTTATGTGAATTCCTTTTGTAATTTGAATTACACCACAAGAGTAGTTAGTCTTATTAAGTCAATTTTGACTAATTGATGACCTCTTTCTCTGGATGCTTTTAAACCCAAGACGAAAATAAATAAATAAATAAAAATCTAACATTATAGGCTATGTAACCTATCTGTAGGAGTGGATGCATGTAAATATCTTTATGGAGTTTATGTAAGTATGCTAAAGCATGTCAAAATATGAGGGAAAGGATTTGTTTGTGTGAAATAGTGCAGTAACCTCAGTATGTTTTTATTATAGTGAGAGAGGATGCTAAACAATGGATGTCCACGTCTCAGTGAGGAATAACGTCACAGATGCTTCTGGGAGGACTGACCCACCGCCGAGGTTTTCATGCTTTTATTCAGTGCGCTAATGGTGAGTCATAACTGTTAGGACTGAGATGGTTCTCCAGAGAGACGTGAGGCTGGAGCAGCCTCCTAAAGATTTGGATTGGCAATATTTTATTTTCAAGTAATTTATAGCTATATTTTATGCTTCATCTCAATATTATTAGTAGAGGTTGATTTGGGGTTTAGGCATGTTCATTTTGCAAATCAGTAAAAAAAAATAAATAAATAAATAAAACCTACATATATATTAAAAAGACAAAATAAAATCGTAAAATAAAATAGATAATTTTGAAGTTTTCCACAGTTCCCAAGGGTGCCATGCAAACTGCTGTAAATGTAAATGTCTTTAAAATATCTTCTTTTGTATTTCACAGAAGGACTAAAGTCACAATTACCATTTTATTATTTTATATTCTATTGCCAAAGCACCCCCTTGCCTCCCAATTAATAATTTATAACTGTGGGATATAAACTTTACATTTTTACATTTTACAATTTCTATACTACAGTTCTGAGTTTATATCTCACAGTTTGGTCTTTTTATCTGAATTTTGAGATGTATTTCTTGAAAAAAGTAGTCACAATTTCTCATTTTTATTTTTGCATGGCAAAAACGGGCTTCCAAATTGAGGGTGAGTAAATGATGATGGAATTTTCATTTTTGGGTAAACTACACCTTTAAGGCTGCATGGTGAAGCCTATTGTTTTTCAGCTCTAATATGGCAGTATTGTTATTGTTACACTGGACTGCCCATTAATGCCATTACCAGGCTCCGGATCAAGAAATCCCATAGGAATTCACTTAAGATTGCTATGCTCAAACAACTCCCATTTTCCCATTAAACTCTAAAGCAAATATGCTTTTAAATGTATGCAGTAACCTCATACCTGCAACTTGTAAACATACGCATTTACCCTCCTGCAGCGTGTTGTAAGTGTTACTGCTAAACAGAAAGGGCTGGTTTCTGTGACATTTCCTCAATCTTTGTTCTACGTTCATCCTCCGCTTATCCTGTTTTCTCTCTTGTTGTACCAGGAAGAGAACAAAAATGCATGTGTTTGTCCCTGCGGCTGTGAGGTGGTGGAGGCATTTTGCTGTGGATGGTTTATTTTTAGCTGCTTTTCTTATCTGTCAACATGTGCACATCGATCTCTCCACACCACCTTCACATGAATGAGCCTTTGACGTAAAAGAGCAAACTATCTGCTGCTCGCTGGGAGGAGAAACACGGAGATCTGTTTCCCGCTTTGCCTGGAATTCCAGTCTGCTCTGATGCACTGCTTCACTCTTGACCAGTCTGAAGTCTAAGGGCAACGACTGTGTTTATGTGTGTAAGCGCAGAGTGAATGCATGTGTATGTGCAGGCGTGCATAAGCGTATGTGTTTATGTTTAAGGCATGGCTCTGTAGTGACCTGTGGACTAGAATGAGGCATGCAAGCCAGATGCATCCATGGCAACCTGGTGAGTGTGCAGAGCAGAGTAAACAACCACTCTGTGACTGTGTGCATATGAGAGAGAGAGATAGAGAGTGAGACCACCAGGATAAGACGTGATCTTAGCGATATGTAGGGTAATTGCACACTGGAGAACACAACAGCGAACCACTTGAAATAAATTGTTAAGATGAACCGCCCACGAACAAAAAGCCATAGTTCCACCTCCTGACGGTAATAACAACGAAATGTCAAAAGCATTACCAATGTAAAAACTAATTCGAGAGCATTGCAGCATTTGAATGAAGAGAATATAAGCACAATGCAGGTGGGTGTGGGGTCGAGATGTCAAACCCTAGCAGGATGCAAAACCTACGCAAAGATTCACTACTCTCTATCCAGAAAGCTTTGGTTGAGTACAGACTAGAGGGTTACTCAGTTTGAAAGGAATCTCCCATGTTCGGAAAGCTTTGCTAATAAGTTGCATTGTGGTCATTTTTAGGTACCGTATTTAAAACTATATGTATACATACATATGTACACACACACACATATATTGTATATATATATATATATATATACACACATTTTATATAATTTTGTATTTAATATATTTTAAAAATTATATCCTTAAAGGGATAGTTCACCCAAAAATTAACATTCTGTCATTAATTACTCACCCTCATGTCATTCTAAACCCGTAAGACCTCCATTTCAGAACAAATTAAGATATTTTTGATGAAATCCGAGAGCTTTCTGACCCTCCATAGACAGCAACACTACTGACACGTTCATTACCAAACTGTGGTAAGGACATTGATAAAATAGGCCATGTGACATCAGTGCTTCAACTGTTATCTTATGAAGTTAGTAGAATACAAATGTGTGCAAAGAAAACAAAGTAATGACTTTATTATATGCTTATTTCTCTTCCGTGTCAGTCTTTGCCAATTGATGCTGCTGTCATAGAGCATGCCTTGTTTACAAACAGAGGAATGCACATGCATAATTTTCAGAACACAAATTAAGATATTTTTGATGAAATCTGAGAGCTTTCAGACCCTGCATAGACAGCAAAAGCAACTGACACGTTCAAGGTCCAGTACGGTAGTAAGGACATCATTAAAATAGTTCATGTGACATCAGATGATGCAGAAAAGAAGAAATTGTTGAATAAAATCATTATTTAGTTTTCTTTGCACTCAAAATGTATTCTCTTTGCTTCATAAATTTAAGGTTGAACCACTGATTTCACATAGACTATTTTAACAATGAAATCACTTGGATTTCATCAGAAATATCTTAATTTGTGTTCGAAGACAAACAAAGGTTTTACAGGTTCGTAATGACATGAGGGTGAGTAATGACTGAATTTTAATTTTTGGGTGAACTATCCCTTTAAACTATGACTCATCAGGAGTTAGCTAGTCAAATGGTTTTATAGTTTGTTCTTTAATTTCTCAAAAATTATATAAATATTTTATTTATAAGATAATAGTGGAATATGGAAGAGTGAAGAGAGCAGCCCACTTTTTTTTATCAACCATTCAGTTTTTCTAGAGGACTGTCTTCAGCTAATGTGTGTCTGCTTTATTTGAATCATATTACTCAGAAGTGATGTGTACGAATTCAATTAGTGAAAAATATCAAAACATTGACCAACATGACTAAGTCTGGCATAAGTCTGTGAAAACGGCAAAAAAATTGCACACAGCACCTTTAAGAAAATGTTACTAGTGAAACAGGCACACGCATCCTCTCTCGCCCACCACTTTCTCCCCACGCATCACACTCCTCCACAGCCTACCGAGAGGGGCGCCCTCTTCCCTAAAACCAGTTTAGTTCCTGTTCAAAAATACATGTAGAAAAAAGAAAAAAAGAAAACTCCCGGTAAACTGCAGCCATTCTATGTAGCAACCTCAGACACTCGAAAGACATACTCATTATTAACAGCTGTCTCCAGCTCGGCATCTTTGAGACCCACGAGACCCGCTCTGTGGGTTGTAATCTGTCGTGTCGCGCGCTATTTTTAGAACCCTCAGCCGTGGTCACGTGACCTTCGAGCGCACGTCATTAATGTTGTTGTTGGTGGAGAAGCTGCAAATATGGAGGAAAGAGAGTTGAGGCAGGAAAAATTGTACTTTTCATGAACAGAGGAGGAAAATAGCTTTGCAAAAGTGATAAAGTGGCAAACAGGCGCTGAAATAAAACGGACCGTGACGACGCGTCGGAACGACAACAAGTATCAGGTAAAGTAGAAAGAAACACTGATATCGTCTGATAGTGATGGTAAATGTTCTGTCTTTCCCCTTCTGGGCTTGACACCCACCGACAGCCAGTGGTCTCACCCGCAGGGAAACACGGTAGGTTGACAGCGGAATGGTTTTGTAGCGCATTTAGACAGCTTTACACCTCTTGCACACTGGCGTTTTCGCAGCCTGGATAGACAAACATCAAGAGTTTGTCAGATTTAGTCCGAGTTCCTGGCGTTAGTGCAAAACTATCGCCATTTCTTTCCCCGTGGGAATCGCCTGACGGTATGAGTTCTATGTTTTCATGACCATCAGCCTCCCGGTATCTTATCTGAGTGTTCTGGACAGTCATTTGAAGGTTGATCGGGTTGAACTCCAGTCTAGCGCAGATGTTGTGTTTCTGGAGCTGGAAAAGAAGCGATTGGATCATATTCATTATGATCTTCTTTCATTGCGCAACTATAAATGAAAATAATCAGAATATCGCGCGAGTGAGATTGTCATTTGGTTTTACAGCCAGGCCATGGTCACTTCCAGTGCACAGAAAATAAATGAAAGATTCATTTATATTTTTGTGTGTGTCTTGGTTGCAGCATACCTTCTAGATCATGATTGTAGGTAAAATGCTAAAATCTTTCTTTGACAAACTTTAACGCAAAGTATATATATATATATATATATATATATTTTTTTTTTATCAGAGAGAACATTATGTACTTTAGTATAAAAGGGTTATTATGTACTTTGGTATAATAGGTTGTTTTATTAAAATTACTCTATCTATCTATCTATCTATCTGGATGCAGTAACGTTAGTATATTTAAGCATTTTTTCTTCTCTTGTCTAGTAGGTTGACTGAGGACTTGGAGCAATCAAATCATTTCTCCGTTTTTTTCCTCCTGATTAACTCACCACATTGAGTCATGACTTCAGCAGTCCCAGGAATAGTCTGGTGTATCACTCATGCACTGAGATTGACATTTTTCTCTCGGCTGAAGCAGGATGTGGCTCATTCGTCAAGATTTGTGTGAATAGAAGGCGATGCTATTGGAGCATTATTATGTTGTGACTGTGAGTTCAGATGGGTGTAACAAATAACACTTCATTGTAGGTTAGTATTGCCAGGTCAGGTTCAATTATGTAACAGTTATTGTGCTAGTTGAACGGCATCATCAAATACCTTTGGTGGCACTTTATTTTAGTGCGTCTATATTCAGAGGATCTCAAGTAGTGACATGCATTTAGAACATTATTGACTTAATGGGTGGTTTAGAAAAACCATTAAAGTAGCGTAAAAACCTGTGTTTGCTCTAGGATGTGAGAGGGGTCAGCTGATGGTGGAAATGGCAATGCTCAAGGATACAAGCGCAATCTGCCTTAGTCACGTTTACTAGTGAGTTGACGCCATTCGTTATTTCCAGGAAACTACACCCTCTCTTCACTGCTTCTGGATCTGTGGAGGACCACCATCTGTTGTTGACAAAAAAAAAAAGTGTTCCTTAAAAAATCTGGTTTTAGCATTGGCGACGCAATAGGTCTAGGGATTGATTGGTACACTGATGGGCCTGTTTAGATTCAGAAAATTACGAAATGGTTATATCCTCAGGATTGAGTTGTTGTGCAAATCAGCTGGATTTCATATTTGACTCTTGGAATGTGCTTCTTTAATGTGGATGTAAACCTAAGCTGTGGATATTCGAGGAATAGTTCACCCAAAAATGAAAATTCGTTTCTACATCTGACGGCATCCATTCTGAGGATTTCAGCTATACATCACTTGCTCAACAGTGGATCCTCTGCAGTGAATGGGTGCCGTCACAATGAGACTTCAAACAGCTGATAAAAACCTCACAAAAATCCACCAGCTGTATATCTGTAAAATCTGTTGCTTTTAGGCTAAAATACAATTTCTTATTGATTATAATGCTTCATCCAAAACAGATATGTTAGTGGATTTTGATGTGAGAGATGGGGATTGACTTTTTCACTGGAGGAAGAGTTATTTTGGATTGTGGACTCATATTTTGGCCAGAATCTATTTAAGGAATTTTTTTTTTTTTTTTACAAACAAGACACCTTTCACTTCTGAAGATGTTAACTGATGGACTGGAGTGGCGTGGATTGGTTGTGGATTTCTGTGAGGTTTTTATCAGCTGTTTGAACTCTCATTCTGACGGCACCCATTCACTGCAGAGGATCCACTGTCGTGCAAGTGATGTAATGCTGAATCCCTCAGAATCTCTTCAGATGTAGAAACAACCCAATCTATATCTTACATGGCCTGAGGATCAATGCATTTTAAGCAAATTTTCACTGTGAGGAGAGCAGAAATGGAGAACAGAGTGGTTTCTGAAGTAAAGAATGTCCTTGTATTGTCTTAATCACATCACCTTTGCTTTGATAGTACAGATTAAAGCTAATGTGGATCGGATTAGATAAGAAGCAACTAAAGCAGACCTAATTTCCCCAAATCTGTTTAGATGAGAACCGAACTCCTCTATATCTTGGATGGTCTGAGGGCGAGTAAAATTGCGGATCGGATTAGATAGAAGCAAGAAAATTCACAATGTCCCGACCAACTAATGTGATTAGGCAGTCGATAAATATTTGCCCTAGGTGACCCGCAGTTGCATTAAGAAGTTGCACAACTGTGATATGTTGGAAGTTTGATTCGGTTGCGTTTGCTCTCATCTTAAAGTATGCACAGTTTTGTCATATTTTGTCTGTTTGTTCTGTGGTTTGTTCTGATTGGCTCACTCTGGTCTGACAGGCACTTGGACTTTGATCCTCTCTTCCAGAGAAGCTGAGTTACACATTGCTTGAAGTAAATGTAAGGGAATTGTACTTTATTATGGCATAGATACTCACAAGTGCTTTTTGTTTTCAGAACGGCTAAATAAAAGGCAGCTGAAACATTTTAAAATGCATTTTTGCACTGGACTTCAGTAGTTCTTTCAGGTGTGTGTGTGTGTGTGTATATATGGTAAAAACTTGTTCCACATCTTTGGTTGTCTTGTTCCTCACCTACACGTCCACATTCACACCCTCATCTTTATGATGTGGTTTGTCAGAATGGAATGCAGAATGCTGGTCTGTTTGGCGTTCTACATGAAGGGCAAGGTGAGTCCTATAATGAATAGTCTCTGGGTGTAGGATGATGGAGAAAAGATCCGAAGCTCTGCACCACCCACAGCCACACCAGCTCCTTCAGCCGCTTAACTCTAACCCCTCTGGGCCAGGAGGTGAGTGTGGAAATCCGAAACATTTTGATGTGTCGATAACAGATCTTGCCGTGGTTATGCCACACGGATGACCTGTACCCTCTTTCCTGATCCTGGCCGCCTCGAGGTGTCCAACAGCTCCCTGTCAGGATTTCAGCAGGCTGTTGAGTGTTTAAACTCTTATGGTAAGGGCTAAATTTGAAGCCAGATTGAGTGGTGGGAAATCCACTCTGCCATGATTGGTGATTTTTGTAATCGCTCTGGACATTACAAGCTCAGAAACAGTTGCGAGTGCTCAATGTATAGTCTAGTGACTGAGTAATCAAGGTGTGTTTCAGATGGTGTGTGTGTTCCAGTGCCTGGAAGAGTTTGTGTAATGAGCTTGCGAGCATGGCATGGATCAAACAGACAGGAAGCAGACAGTGATGTAGCCGTGCCTCCTGCAGACTCTGCACTGAAGGAAAACCCATTGCATTTGTGTTGAAAAACAAGACAAGAACAGTCATTGTGCTTTGGATTTATAGGAGAGTTTCAGTTCTCAGGCAACTAAGCTTATATTTAATATGGACAATGTTTATTTTGTTTGATTTCATTTGATTCATTGATCTAAAATATTTAAAATATCCTTTCAAAATTTCAAATTTTTTATTTATTTAGCAAGGGCACATTTAAATGAATAAAATGTCTCTGCATTATTAAAAAACCATTCTATTTCTTGTAAATGCTGTTTTGAACTTTCTATTAAAAAATCTTGAAGTAACTGTATCATAGTTTCCACAAAAATATTAAGCTGCACAAATGTTTTCAACATTGATACACAGGCAACAAATCAGTATAGAAATTCTAGTAATGTTTCACAGTAATTATTGGGTACTTACCAGCCATTTTTCTTCTTCTTTGCATCCAGTTTCTGTAGTTTGCATCCAACCTAGACTATAGCAATATTAAGTATATTTATAAAACTCATTTAAGGTCTTAAGGATGCACTATTATGTTTAGCTTATTTTATGGACACGTTTCTTGGGGGGGGGGGGGGGGGGGGGCATTCTTGCACTTAAAAAAAAAAGTAGATAGAACAACAGAACATCTAAGGTCACAGGTTATTTAAAAAAACACAACTGAATAAGTAGGCTTGTAGATTCTGTTATGCTCTTTGACAGTGTCTTGAATTTGTTTTGGGGGTGAACTAGAGCATGCTTTCATCCTTGGTGGTTCGAAAAATGCATAATTACATAATTTACATTATTACAATACCTTTCTCCCATCCTGGCACAAACGGCTCGATTACTTCCGGGTTTGATGAAAGCCCGCTTTCCGAAAAACGAAATGTTGTGATTGGTTAGCTGTCCCAGTGCGTCGTGATTGGCGAACAGCTTAGACAGTGTTTCAGTTACTGCCCTGCCGCTTGCCAAAGCAGCGAGTTCCTCTGTCTGCTCTGGTATTGTTAAGGATGGCATCAATATTACCATTTCAATTTGAGCCGGATTAAGACCCAGAGAATATTGAACACGAGGGTTGTGCAGAACCTTTGCACGCAAAGTTAACACAAGACATATTACAGTGGTAACGTTATTGTTGTTGGTTTTTGTTTTGGCTAAATCACCTTTTAGATACTGTAGGATGTCAATAACCACTTAAAAATAACTGCATTTACTATTTACAGATAAATGCATCTGTATTATTTTTTGTTATTTAATTCTGTCGTAACATGAATTGCAGTAAAACTGTTATACAGTTGAAGTTATTTATACCATAGTCCAGTGTTTCCCAGGCGGCATTTTTAATAATATTCTAATGGGCCGATGTAGTCCAAACGAGCCATTCATTGTAGTTCTTGAATAGGGATTTTTTTTTAAAAGAAATATCTCCCTTTGGAGTGGACTTTGAGATTTTGTTTTTTATGCCCAAACAAAATTCAAAAAGTGAAACCGCATAATAGGACCCCTTTAAATTTAGAGGATGACTGAATTCTGTCATTAATTCCTCACCCTCATGTCGATCCAAACCCGTAAGACCTTTGATCATCTTCAGTAATTTGTGTATATGAACAAAGGTCTTATGGGTTTGGAACGACACGAGGGTGAGTAATTAATGACAATTTTAGTTTTTGAGTGAACTAACCCTTCAACACACATACACACACAGTTCAGCCTCCCTCCAGACCTCTGTGTATGCAGTCATATCTTTTGTGTGTATTTGTCTGTGAGTGGTGCTGTTGGATTCTCTGATGTCTGGTTTGAACTTCACAGTAATTCTTAGTAATGCTCTGGATTGTGTAGTGTTGCTCAACAGAGCTCGGTTCAAGTCTGAATATCGTTCTTTGTCAAAATGTCGTGAAGTATTGAGTGGGGAATAGTGGTCTTTTGGCAAACTGTGTCACCCAGCTTATTTTAGACATTTATACTGGTCTATATTTCAGCAGGTTATTGAAAGGAACAGACAGAATTTCCCAACAGACATCTGGCAGTTTTCTGGGTTTTTATTTGTTATGGGTCTCTTATTCAAGGTTTTTGCTTGAATTTACTGTGAGATGGCTACGGGTTATCACGAGCATTATTGCCAGTTTTGGGGGACATAAAGCCAGACTCATTTTGAGAAATCCACTCTCCTCTCCACAAGATGCATTGATGCATTTGAGTGGTGATTTTTGTGATTGCTCTGGACATTACAGGTTCAAAAATAACTGAATAAAGTGCCATGTAAGTGGTGAGTAATAGTGACTACATCAAAGGTGTGTTTCAGAGATTTTGCTTGAAATAGCTGTTAGTAGGCTATACCATGACCCTTAATGGCACAATAGTGGTAACTACATTATGATACGATACATTGCAATGAATCACAACATTAATCTCCATTATTAATCCTTTTGATCTTTTATTAAAAAAAATCACATAAATGTATCCTTTCATTGGATAATAAAAATTTAAAATGGGGGAAATATCATTATGAAATAAAGGTTTTTCTCAAATACTCGATGGACACAATTATTGGCACCCATAAAATATCTCTGAAGTATATTCCCATTCATATTCACAATTTTGAGCACTCCAGTATGATTATAAACATGACATTATCCAGCCATTGCTTCCTGTTTCTCAGAAATATAAAGTGGAGGGACAACAAAGCCCAAATGCCCTTAATCATCCATCACAATCAGAAAAACCAAAGAATATATTTCTGATGTGCAGCAAAAGATGATTGAGCTTCACAAACTGGTGAAGTGGCTTTAAGAAAAGAGCTAGAGCAGTGACAATTCCCATTTCCACCATCAGGACAATAATTAAGAATTTCCAATCAACAGAAAATGATATGAATCTGCCTGGAAGAGGTCGTGTGTCTATATCGTCCTAATGCGTGGTGAGGAGGTCAGTTTGAGTGGCTAAAGACTCTCCAAGGATCACAGCTGGAGAATTGCAGAAAATAGTTGAGTCTCTGGTTCAGAAAACCTTTAAAAAATTTGTCAAACAGCACCTACATCAACACATGTTGTTTGGGAGGGATACAAGAAAAATTATCCTAGCTCATCCAAAAACAAACTAAAGCATATTCAGTTATCAGACACGACTGGAACTTCAAATGGGACTGGCTTCTATGATCAGATGAAACTAAAAAATGAGCTTTTTAGCAGTAAACACTCAAGATGGGTTTGGTGAACACAGAGATGTGTACAATGAAATATACAGCTGTATTTTTGATGTCTTGGGCCTATATTTCTGCTGGAGGTCCTGGACATCTTGTTTAGATACATGGTATCATGGTTTCTATCAAATACCAACAGATAAAAAATCAGTAAGTGACTGACTCTGTTAGAAGTCTTATAATGGGCCATGTTTGGATCTTCCAACCGTACAATAATTCAAACACAAACCTCAAAAACAACACAGAAATGAGTCACTGAGCACAAAACCAAGCTTCTGCAATAGCCATTCCAGTCCTCTGACCTGAACCCTACAGAACATGAGAGGAGTGAACTGAAGAGGAGAAGCTGGGAATCTGAATGAAGGAATTGTCTCTGATCTCTTGTCAGGTGTTCTCTAACCTCATCAGGCATTATAGGAGAAAATTTAGACCTGTTAAACTGACAAATGGAGGTTTCAAAAAGTATTGAATAATAGGGTGCCGTTAATTGTGGCCAGTGTGCATTAGAGAAAAAAACATTTATTTCATAGTGATGTCCCCCCCCCCCCATTTAAAATTCTTTATAGGATATAGGATACATTTTTTGTGAATTTTTTTAATATAAGATCAAAAGGATTAACAATGCAGATGAATTTTCACAGCCTTTCTTGATCATATTTACCAAGGGTGCTGATATTTTTGGCCATGACTGTGCGTCTATATATATATATATATATATATATATGTATATGTATATGTATATGTTTATCTCACTTAAATTTTATTGTTGCAGTGCAAAATGGGATTGTCAAGCAGACAAACTGACCTGTCATAACTGGCTTTTTTGGTATTATTGTCTAGTCTTGTCAACCTTAATTAAATGTAAACAGGTATGGACTGCTGTTCTACTACAGGTATTTTGAACAATGCAGCTTGAACTTTGAGACCCTTCAGCAATTGGGGCATTTGAAAGTAAATTACTGTTCATTTTAAAATAAATAAAGCATAGTCATTTCAATTAAACATAACATGTATTCTTAAAGTAAACAATGTGCTACAACAAGTATACTTGGTGTTCTCTTAGAGTAGTTCCAAGCCAATTTAATCACTGTTCTATATTAATACGCTGCTTTAATTGATGCGCGCGCACACACACCACTCACACATAAACAGCGTGAGAGGCAGAGAGGTCAGAGATTGCAGATACCACTGCGTACACACAAAAATTTATTTTCAGTGCTGCCCCGCAACCTTTAATAACAATCAAATAACATTGATAATAGATCGCAACATTATCTTCCCCTTTTGAAATGGGCAGAAAGCTAGAAAATAACCATATTTTTACCCTTCTGGTTAGCCTAAATATTGCGCTGCTAACATCATATACAGCTTTAAAAGTTGTCAATGCTGCCGGATGACCATGGAATAAGCGGGTTAATCAACGGCTTGCTGTGCATTTAAAGGGCTCCACCCCAAAATTAAAATTTGATCATTAATCACTTACCACCATGTCGTTCCAAAACCGTAAGAGCTTTGTTCTTCTTCATAACATAATTTAAGATATTTTGGATGTGAACTGGGAGGCTTGAGACTGCCAAGTAAAATCCACTATCAAGGTCCAGAAAAGTATGAAAGACGAAAGACATCATCAGAATAGTCCATCTGCCATCAGTGATTCAAACGTAAGGTTATGAAGTGACAGAAATACTTTTTGTACACACACACACACACACACACACAAAAAGGCAGCAATTCGTCTCCTGTGTGTCTCTCTGCATCTCATTTTGGAGAATATCTGCTGATTGCAAACTGTGTACACTATTCTTTGTCAGCCACGACTCAAGGATACGTTTTCTACATGTATTTAAGATTTGATTTGAACGAAAATCAGAAAAAGTTAAATACACAACACAATTTGTGCATCCGTGTGGTGCGGATAACACAGAAGAGTGTAAGCTGCTTGCGGACAATATGGGGGTAAGTGATTAATGACAAAAGTTTCATTTTGGGATGGTTACCCTTTAATGCATTGCAAGCGTACCACGATACAGGACTGCACTGAATTTCACATCAGCAGAATTTAGTAAAAAAATCTGTTTATTAAACTCTAGGGCCATTGCTAACTATTGACAGATCAGGCAGAGGCAAGGGCCTCCATAACTTAGGGCCATAGGAATTTCGTAAAAATTATACATTTTTTTTCCATTTGTAATTTTTCTGGATTCTGTTTTTTTTCCATTTTTAATTTTCTTTACTCCTTTTTAATAGTTAAATAACATTTTATTAATCAAAAAGCATTTCAAATAGGGCTGCATGATATATCGCACGCAATATTTAGTGCACATCTTGTCAGTAAAGCCGATTCTGTAATCAGTGGTAAATCTCCATCACCTGTGCGATTTCACATGAAGCAGCATTAACTACACAGAGCCGTTGTTCATGGACAAGCTGCACAAAAAAGTGATCATATTTTGCACATTTTGCGCAGCTTGTCAGTGAACAATGGCTTTGTGTAAATAATGCCGCTATGTGAAATCGCACAGGTGATGGAGATTTACCGCTGATTACAAACCACCTTTACTGACAAGATGCGCATTAAATAATGCGTGCGATTTATCGTGCAGACCTAATTTCTAATTAATCACCATAAACATCATGACACTTATACATTTTCACATCAGTTTATTAAAATTTTAAAAACAATTACATGTTTTGGGCCCTATGAAATATTTTATTTCTTCTCACCATATTTTTTATTGTTTCCAAATTCTGTGTTTTGGCATGCATGAAAAATAATTTATTTTCTTAAATTTTTTTTTCTTAAAGAAGCCTTATTTTGCACTTTTATTTTGATGGTTTTTATTTGATTGTTATATGACACCAGCTTTACTCCGATCAAACGGTCAAATGCTCATGAAATGACTCTCAGTTCTGGAGATGTTGTTCATGTGTTTGCCACACAGACATTCAGCAACACCAATACAATTTAGAACTGCCCTGCAATTTTATCAATAAAGTAGCTTAATTGCTCGTGAGCTACATTGTCTTTCTCAACAAGGCGCTGGTAACATAATTGTTTCTAAAGGAATTAAAGCCAAAGCTTCACTGTTTATAGAAAAACACGGCAAAATGGTGGTAATTAATACATACACAGCCTCTCTCTCTCTCTCTCTCTCTCTCTCTCTGTGTTTCTGTTTCGTGTAAATGAACACTCTCTCTCTCATATAAATGAACACTTGATGAATCACACTTTTCTGAGAACAGAATATTGAAGTGGAGATCGCCAAACTGCAAGCTTGCCGGTATTATCAGAAAGCAAGTGCGTTTATTCACAGTAAAGAGAGAGCGCGTGCACATGGTTGCCAGGTTGATAAAGATAAGTAGCACACTTAGAAGATATTTACGTAGGCTACTGCGCAAGTGGGAAGCTCTGTTTCTGTTACATCTCTTTATATCTGGCAACCCCGGTTATGTTCCTCTGCGTACAGATTAAACCTTGTTTTAGCCTGTATATAATGCTTTATTCATTATTTTTCACTGTTCTACTCTATTTGAAACTGTGTTCTTGTATTTAAATTAAGCACAGTCCACTGCTGAACATGTGCCACAATATCGTATCAAATCTCTTTGGTGAGACATCGATGTATCAAACACAACACAACTATATATATATTTTATTTCATGAAAAAGATCTTTATTTTTTGTAATTTAATAAAAAAAAAAAAAAAAAGAAGACTTTCTTGTATTCTAGGTTCATTGCACACAAACTGAAGTATTTCAAGAGTTTTTTTTGTTTAAATTCCGATGGTTACGACTATGAAATAAAGAAAAAGATTTCTGGCTCCTCCCAAGAGGAAAAATCTTATTTCGAGAAAACAGTCTTTTTCTGCAATAAAAATAAGCACGCAAAAGTCTATATTGCATGTTTTCTTGTCACAAGTCTAAAAAAACAAAATGTTATGAAAAGCCAAATAACCCAAAATATCAAATGTGTCCAGTGCGTGAAAAAACTATGCTTTTATTTGTAGTTTCGTACCTTAATAGAACGTTAATATTCATATTTTCCAAATAATTTTTACACATTTACGTATGCACTGTATGTACAGTATTATGGGCCTTAATAGATGCAAATAGCTTTTTTTTAATGCAAAGACAATTTGTGGATGAGCCACACAGGATCCTGGAGCACAGCAGGCAGAGCCTGAAGAGGTCTGATGGAGGACACCACCACTCTCTTGGGCAGGTGCCATACCTGACATGCTGCATGCTAATGACCAATTTCAGCTTTCCGTTTGACCGCTCTGCAGCAGCAAGGACTCTGTAACCTTACCTGACTATGTGCACCTGCTACTAAAGGTGTAAATATTATAGATCTTATACAGCATGTTGTAGTATGTTAATAACATGCTCGCTGCATGATGACACATTGCTGATTGTCTGAATTTGTTTAAAAGAATGTTTACTTTGGCTCTCAGCTTTGAATCTGAAGGGCCCCCTTTAAAATCAAATCAAACATACCTCTTGATCTCATCATGGGGGAGTGACGCAAGGACTTTCATCTCTGCCGTTTCCTAGGCGAGCTCTTCCTGGGTCACCAGGCAGCGCTCACCTGATTCTCATGGAACATCTCACCCATCGCCTTGCAATTGAATGGCCCGCTTATTCCCTGCTGCGTCTGTGCATCCGTCCCAGGGGTTGGAGAGCACACTAAATCTGTTGTACTATTTTAGTCTTCACACATCGCTTTAGATAATACATCTGCAGAGCTCCAGACAGCAATTAGAAGTGGTTAAAGGTTTTAAATACTAGAATTATTTCTGTGACCGTTTTCTGCCGTAACTCCTTATGGATTTTGTGTGACTAAGAAAATGGAACATTTAACGTTTATTATAAAACGCAGGAAATTGAGGCTGTAATGGATAGATGCAGAGTCAATTTAGTAGGCTGTGTGATTTTTAAAGGGTTAGTTCACCCAAAAACTGAAAATTCTGTAATTTAATTACACACCCTCATGTCGTTCCAAACCCACGGAAAACAAATTAAGATATTTTTGATGAATTTCGAGAAATGCTCATTTTCACTCAATCAATCTCCTGTTAATCTTGAGTACCTATAGAGTAGTACTGCATCCTTCATATCTCCAAAAAGTCTTTAGTTTTATTATATTTATAAGAGAAAGATAGTCTGTACCGTTTTTTTTTTTTATTTCTTTTGTGTCATTTCGCTCTCTCGTTCTGGTCAGTGAATGTCTCTGCTCTGCTCTATGGGCGCGCGCACTTCCGGGAGAAGTGCCATTAGGACCCATATAAGGAAATTCCGCTCCATCTTCAAATATGCCATGGAGAATCACAGAAAGTGACCAAATTAGGTTTTATTGTGAACTTTTTTTTTTTTGCGAAATTCGAATACCATTTTTACCTCTCGAATAATTAGAGCAGAACGAATATTTGAATGTCCGTGCACACCCCTAGTTTGAATCAGCCTGAAACATTTTCTGAGAGAAAATTCAGAGAGAAATTTATTTTACTTTTATTTTATTTCACCTGTATTTGACTTCAATAAGCCAATTCTTAGGCCAGTGAATGTACAGCACTCTATTAAACCTCAATACCCCCAACTGCTCCACGGGTGCCGCAGCATAAATGGCTACCCACTGCTTTGGGTGTGTGTTCACTGCTGTGTGTGTGCACTTTGGATGGGTTAAATGCAGAGCACGAATTCTGAGTATGAGTCATCATACTTGGCTGTATGTCACGTCACTTTAACTTTTGAATTTCATATCATCATGTAAAGCTAAGAATTAGAATCATTATAATGTGACAATCAAATATAGGTGCAGGTGGGTGGCAGGTGGATAATTTGAAGCAGCGGACTCGAGGGAAGTTTGAGCTCATACGCGCATCTCTACACTGACCAGGGTCACCAGTAGAACTCTGCTGGACAAACGAAGTAATTACACCATTCAGAAGCATTAAATCTGTGCTATATGTTCTGTAAAAAACTGGCATATTCGCAGATACCGATATATCGGTGACATATCAGCCGATAATATCGGCTAAACTACATATTGGTCAGGCACTAATTATTTTTATATACTGTAAGATTAGTGTGAATCCTACAGAATTATAAGACGTTTGTCTTGATGCCTCTCTGTAAAATCTGTAAAATTTTCTCTTGGGGTTTGTGTCACGATTTCGTGACAGATGGAGAGAGTTAGTGGACATGGTTGGTCTGGAAACCTTCATTCAGAGAGATGCACGAGGTGCAGGAGAGTTTAACGCTTGCGAGGGCTAATCAACACATCTCCACCCCCATGGTATTCACACCCTTGTTGAGTGACTGATGCCTTCTCATATTCTCCGTCTCAAAGAAACAGAGCTTAGCACCTAGGAAAGGATGATTCTCTCAAGCGGGCTTATTGACGAGCGAGCCAGTGTTTAAATTATCCTCAAATATACCATCCTTTTTAAAAGCATTAAACACTGATCAGTGCTCTGGCACCAAGCCGGACTGCTTGCATGAGATTGGAGAGAGAGAGGAGTGACAAAGATTTGGACTAGATGAGATTTTGGTTCTTCCATTAAAAAGTTCTTCCATTAAATCTAATGCCAGAGCTTTAGAGACCATCGTCAGCCTGCTCTTTAGTCAATACAGGGCCTTCCAGGAACTGTACCAGCATGTTAGTGCCCCACAAGGCCCTGGGACATGCCAGAGCGGGCTGTGGCCAAAAGCATTAGCAAGCCTTTTAGAATGGTGTGAGAAACAATCCTTACTGTAGGTCCATAGGTTAATCTGCAATCCATGACGGTAAAAAACACCAACTTTCTGCAATCATTAATTTTTCTTGACTTGATTTCTGCCATTTCATGAGAAAATGTGACCATTTATAGGGTTTTAGGATGATCTTTATTGCATTTCTATGTGTTTGCTACTTGCCTTTTTATTAATTTTTTTTGAGTCCTATGTAGTAATTTCCCTTAATAATTAGTGAAAGATATACAAATATAATGTAACATAATCTTGATATTTAATTTTGCAAATGTTCATGTCAGTTAATCTTTAAATACACTAGTTAACAATAATACAATAAATACAATTCATTTAGCACTATTCATTGTAATCTTTGGCCAATCTCAAAATGAATATCCAATTTGAATTTGAATATCTAATTTATAAATGTATTTGTTAAAAAAAAATTAGTATTTTGTTGTGATGGATGCAATATTGGCCAATATATAATCTCTATTCAAAATTAAATCCGTTCTTTATTTTTTTGTGAATAGCCTAAATGTTATTTAATTATGAAATTATGTCATTATTTGCGTTGTTCCCATTCCTTTTTTTAGAATTAAGCTGTCTTTCAAGATTTGACTCAAATGAATGCAGATTGTGACGTTCTGTACAGTACTGTAGACCTTCATTATGTTGAGCCACATTCTTTGAGAAATTAGGGATTTGCAGTTTGAGATTAACAGTCAAAACAAGAAATCCAGCTACCATAAAGCTCTGGCCCAAATTCAAATTGTGTTACATGTGCGTCAAAGCAAAACAGCAAGGCTATTTCTGACATGTATCAGTTACTCATTACAGTTTATTGGCTGTCAGCTGATAACACATTTTGTTCATAAAGATAATGATTCATTTTAGGAGGAACTTCAAACTCACCTAGAATACTGTTGACCACTTAATAATTAAAGTAAGATTAAAAAGTGATTGATTGCGTTAACTATTCCACACCAAAGAAAATGCGGTGTTTATACAGGATCATGAGACAAATTAGACTACGGGAGGACAGACAGACTGCATTTGCATAATTTAACCAGCAGGTGAGGCTACTTGTCTCAGTGCATCCAAGGCAAGACAATTCAAAGCTTGCATCTTCTCCTCAATGCAGAGCTGCTAGTTTTACCAATAATGTAATGCAGCTTAATTAAAAAAATAATAATAATAATGTAAACTAAAGCAGTAAGTCTTTGTGTATATATATATTTTTTAACAGAATCTGTGCACGGAAAAGTTTTGGACCTATTTTCAGTCAAATTTATATTACGTTGATGTATTGATTTGCATAAAAATATGTTTGAGAATTTTTAAATCCCCAAACCCGAATGCTTTTCTGTGCATAACATTATATACTTGAATACTTAACAGACATAAGGTTCAGGAAGTGTGGGTCAGTGTTTTTAACAATCGCTAAAACTAGACCGTCCAGAGCCTCTCTCTTATTTGCTTGGGGTAGGGCTAATGGTAGAATGATAAGGCAGCATGTGTAATGTGTTACCCTGCTGTGTATCCAGCTGCAGCTAGGCAGCGTGGGTATTGTAGTGCATCTCCACTGAATTAGAGTCAGGGTGAGTCACCCATTAACATCCTATGGATCTGTTTTGGAAGTGGCAAAAATTAAACCCCCGTTACGAACACAACATTCTGACTCAGGCATTAATGACTCTTACAAGCCCCATTAATAGCTAGCTAGGGGATTTTATACTCTCTTTGAAAAACAAATGAGCTGTTTTGCTTTAGTTTATATAATTATTTAAAATGTCTTTGTTTTACAGACAAATCACTGCATCATTCAATTGTAAATTTGGGCATATATCTTGCCTGGCAATACTTTTCAGCTGCATTAACCTCAGTGTGTTTGTGTTTCTTGCAGTGAGGGTGTTCAGCTGGCCATTACAGTCCTCCTCATGAGGTCTACGGTCATGGCTGACACTGAGGACCCCCTTTAGAGCCCTGCGACTTTGCCTCTGAAACCAGACGAACCCGAGGTTGCACGCTGAGGTTTATCCAAAAAGCATCTTTTCCTGATACTTGGAGAATTTCAGAGGCAGAGAAAACACGTGGCGTCATCCATGAATTCACCAAACACACCCGGTATGAGATTTTACTCGTTCATGTCACTCTTTGCAATACTGATATTCCCTTTCGAAGATGGTTCACTTCGACAGTGCATCAGGAATCTGACTCGACAGGGACTCCCTTCCTTCCTTAACCTACCTGAAATGTTATTGTACAACCCTCTACACCTTGGCAATATTATAGCCAGTGGCTAGTAAATTTTTTAGTTTACTCGCCAGACTGATATACTATTTTATACATGTATACACAAACACACACACACCCAGACACACACACACACCCAGACACACACACACACCCAGACACACACACTCATATATATGATTCCAATCAGCTTATCTTTGTAAAATGGCACAACTTCTTAAATCTTAGCTTCTTAATCAGTCAGTCAAGCATTATATTATGGTATTAAGCACTATTTAATGATAGCACTTTAGTGATTAGAACTAAAACTTGATAACCATGCATGAATGCATATTTGGGTTTCTGTAAAAAAAAAAAAAGTATTAGATCATATTAATTATTATTTAAAGATAATACTACCATACCAACAATATACAATGCACTATGGATTGATGAGCAGCTGGGTTCATGAATATTAATCACGTTGTCTGCGTTCGGTCAAACTGATTTGCTGAGATCAAAACAGGGACGTTGTTAATAGGTGAGCGCCAGCCAATGAAATTGCCAATTGCGCATTAGCTCCGCCCACTACCGGAGAAATCTTCTGCTTGTTCAAAAAAGTTGAATAAATCTAAATTAGCTCCATTATTTTGACAGGAAAATACAACAAATAATATAGTTTACATGTAGCGCGTCGATTAATTGTGGCAAGACTTTCCCTCACTCTCTGTGCATGTGTGAGAAACAGCGCTATCAGCAAAGCGACGGCGCGTCGTGTGCCTTCACACAGAGTTTACAGTTCGGCAAAAACAAGTTCGCTGTGCGTCCATTGAGATGAATTGAAAAATACAGATCGCTTGATGGAGAGAGAACTCTGAAGCGCTCAGTCAGTGTTCAGCGAGTGCAAATGTGCTAATTTTATAATAGCCTTAAACACACACACTAGCGAGTAAAATCAATAGACATAATTTTGTCACCCAGAGCGAGTAAAAACAATAGATATAATTTAGTCACCCAGAGTAAAATTTAGTCGCATATGCGAGTGATTTACTCGCAATGTAGAGGGTTGTTGCACTTCATACTCGCCCATACCAGTCAATACGGCAGTAAGGGGCGGAGCCTCGCCGCTATATAATGTGCCATCTATGTTTACGATACCCATCCCTACTTGTTGGTGAGCTCGACCCATGCTTCCACATGCGGATTCTAGCCACTTGAAGTGATTTACCTTAGACTAAGTCATATAGTTGGAATTCGGAGGCGGGATACCACCTTACGCAGACATGCTTAAGCATTGGTGCTCGAGCTTTGTGACACATCCACCCTTTCACTGTATTACTGCTAAAGGGTTAGCGAGGCACAAGATGGCAGAATATGTGAGCGGAGTGAAGCGACAACAATTTAACCTCCTGCGCTCCAAGCATTCAAGAATCACTCCGCTCCAGCTAGGCTCTGGGTTCACCATTTCCCACTCCTTGCACCACTGATCAGAAATCCTGCTCCGCCTTCACTCCAACAGCTGAATTATTTAACTATGCTTGAATAATCAAAGTTCTGTTCAGAAATTATATTAAACGAAAAAAAAAAAGCAATAATATTGGAAGAATAGTTTTAACATGGTTTATTGGAACAATTAGCCCAAGTCCATATTAAATGTCTGCGTAACTTGCTTCGTTTACTTGTCTGTGCAACGTCTCTCTCTACTATGGTAAAGCTGGGAGTAGTTACTTCAGAAAGAATATGCTGTAACTTTTCTGTTTTTCTTCATTCCTGAATGTATGCGCACGATCTGTAATGGACACACGCCACAACGTTCTCTTTACGTTTGCCCGCGCCCTCAAATCAAAACACTGCTAACTCCTTGCAGTATGCGATTTCGGATGCAGCGCTTGTGTCTCCTTCCGCTTTGTGGGTGACGTAAACGCGTTGTGTCACATAAAAAATCATTGCGAAAGAACCTGACGTGAGATTTCAAATAAATTAAAAGAGGCTTCGAGGCAGAGGAATTTGCCTCGATCATTTTTTGTAATCGATTTACTCGAGTTACTCATGACTTTTGGTCAGATTTGCAATGTTCAGGAGGCAGCACTAGTTGCTGAAAGTCAGAGCCAGTCTGCAGAATTTGGGCAGCACGAGTATTAAACAATTTAAAAGAAAACTGTGTATAGTATAAAAGGCACAGACTTTTTTTTTTAGTTTCAGTCCAGTTTGAGGATATCAAACCCATTTGATATTTGGAGCAAGTTGAAGAAATGTGTTTTTCATGTGTCTTCTAGAAATGTGGTGCATGTTTGTTTGTGAGATTGTGGTGTTTGAAAGTCTGGTAGTGTGTGATCCTCGTTTGTCATTTTCTCTGTAACCATTTACAAAGTCAGCAAGCGTATGATGCCTAGTGTTTCAAATGTGCTCCGTTTCAGTGTTTTGCATTTGTTTAGTTTGGGTAGTGTATTCAGTCTTAATTTCATTCTGCTAAACTCTACAGCTGTAATCAGCCCAAAAGTCTCCAGATTCCATCTGGGCCCACTAAGAAGAGCTGCAGTATTTGAACATTTGCATTTTCTGATTTTGGTTGCGCTCTGCAGTGTTGTTGTTTTCCCTGGTTTGATTTGGAAAGATTAATATAAATCTGTTCAAGGCAGCAATTCAATTTGCTTGCATTTTGTTCAGCAACCTTTGTCCTTTTTTCTTACCTGAACTGTGAGGATATTTTATTTTATTTTGTTTTATTTTTTGATCGATTTGGATAGATTGATGTATTTTAGCCTCTGTTTTCAGAAGTAACATGGTTTTGATTGTGCATATTAAGCCACAAGTAATTCATTTCATGAATTAAACAAGCCGTATTGCCTAATGCAGTGGCTTAAACTCCAAATTCTGTTTTCATTTTTATGCCAGTTTACCTGGAATGAATGGATCTGTACTTTTGAACAGGTTCTCACTGTGTGAATCTCTGTGAAGCCTGTAAACCCCTTAATTAAACTAAAATTGTCAACATTGTTTGCTTCATAAAGTGTGGTGATATTTTAAAATCTGCCCTGTAATTGGTGACATGGTATGGTTTGGATATATAGCGTTGAAAACAAATGATTAGCGTGGCTTTATTTAGAGGCGTTTGTTTGTTGTTGTAGTAGTAGTAGTGCAGCGTGACTCACAGCTGTAGCAATTACAGATCACGTTTGGAAGAAGATTTTTGGTTTTATCAGCGGGCGAGTAACCCGTTGTTATGTTTGTGTGCATAATTGCATATAATTGTCTCATCTCAGGTGAAGCTTAGCCAGGGTTTCTTGACTTGTTTCTCAGACGAACATAACCTGTGGATTTTGTCCATCTTTCCTGCATCTGTTGGCGTACTTTGCCGCTTTCTTCTGTGCTCTCTCTCCTCCCCAGTGCTCCTCGATTGCCTCTCTCTGACTTTCTGCTGTTTATAATTAGAATCGGTAACAATCTCTATTAACCCTCTGTTCCCCTCATGACGTCTTTGAATGTCAGTGGATGCCGTGGCAACCTTCTACTCTGCACCCCACTCCACATCAGCGCTGCCCGAGGGCTTTTCACTGATTGGCCCGTTTGCTTGCCGTGATGCAAACTCTTTTACGTATGCTTTCTGTGTGTGTACCAGTGTGACTGACATTTTATTGAGCATACAGCTCCAGTGAAACCAGCTCAGGAAGGTGCTCTTGATATATAACAGCAGGTGGAGTGTTGTGATTCTGTGGGTAACATTGGTTATGTCATTGTTTGTCATGATAGCTATTAAGCTACAGTAGCAAGTACTGAGTCCTGTCTTTTTTTTTTTTTTTTTTATAACATTTTTCTCTAGCTGACTTGTGTATAACATTCAAGAGATTTACATTTTGTCTTTTAGAAATCCCATTGCATTTGAAAACCACTATGAACAACAGTGTTATAATGAGCCAAAATTAAGAGTTTGTATTTTGGCTCTGTTACAGCAGGTTACAATGTAGCAAGTTACAATACGATACGATACAATAAGTTGCAATCGCATCGATGCATCTGCATTAAAGTAAACAATGTGATCAATTTAAAATGTGCATTTTAAATTGGCATTTGTATCGCGATGCATCATTTCTAACATATTTGCATCGGTAAAAAGATTTTTTATTAGGACTGTGACGGCCGCCCTGACAGCCATGTCTACTGCCACCGGTGGTTTTATTTAGACTTCAAATTTTCAAAATTGCTAAGTGTCAGTACCTCATAAATAGGTTGAGGCAGTTTACTGTTGGGGATTTTTCATGTCGTGTCGTGCTGCATCCAGTGTAGCATCACGGATTGATTATTATGAGTTCTATAGTATTTTGTGAGTATTTAACTTTGTTATTTAGGCTACTTTCTTGTTTAGCTATATTATTTCTTTGATAATTAGTTTAGTTTTTTGCAGGCTGACAGACTGAAGTGCAAAAGATAGATGATTGAGCCTCGTTTATTATTAATTACAAAAAAAAAAAAAAAAGTGTGTATATATATATATATATATATATATATATATATATGTGTGTGTGTGTGTGTGTGTGTGTGTGTGTGTGTGTAATGTATATGTGCTATACTTTTATTATTTAGAAAGTTATTTTCCTTGCATCGTATTGCAAATGCATTTTGTCTTATCGAATCGGAATTGGAGTCGGATCGCACTGCATACTAGAGGTGTGGATAGCTAGCTGTAGTATGTAACATACTAACTGTTCTGTCTTTGGTTGCACAGACGAGCGCCGAACACTATTTAAGAGCCCCAGCATCAGAGGAGACGAGAGCAGTGGATTTATTGACCTATTTAATTGTCTATTGCTGCTGCCACACAGATCTAAAATGAATGTGATTTATTTCCTTAGCAGTTTACCTTCACAAACATAATCAACTGTTTTTGTAACTTTTGTGTGTTTTTAACACAATCTTGTGTGTGAATGAGAACTTACATGCTGTGACGGCTGTTTTCTGCCCATGTGCTTCGGATGTGTGCACTCAGAAAACCGTATATCAGAAGTTTAAATGCATATGGTTTAAAACTCATGATTTCAGCATGATAAACATGATAATCAGAACCAAAACAGAGGTTTTAGCAGGTCCGAGCTGTAATGACACTATTTTGGAAAAGGAGGCAGGGAGCAGCAGCTCATTTGCATTTAAAGAAACCGCTTCCACTCAAAATAGGCATTTTCAAAATGTTCTAATAAAAGTAGTATTTTGTGCTGAAACTTCATAGACACATTCTGGGGACACCAAAGTTTTGTATTACATATTGTGAAAAGGGGAATAAAATGTCTCCTTTATGATGTGTATCGCATCAGAGATGCGCATCCCTTTTAACACAAACATTTATAGATTTACAGCTTTTTATTTTCATTTTAAAATATTAATAGATTAATTGAATAAAGACCAAATATTACCTATTAGATTTATGGAAAACTAATTATATTTTGTTTAACCACTAAAGAGACATCAGAGCCAGGAGTTAATGATAGAAGAACTAGCCGAGTCGAGACTGCTCTCATGAGCACTGAGCTCCCACTGATCGCTTGGAGCTGATCGTCTCCGGAATTGGAGAAACACATTTTTATATAGGCGCTGTCTTTATAAATAAACCCCATATTTGATTTTTAAACAACTACATTCTCGCCTGAAATACTTTTAAAACTACATTTCATGACATGATAAGAGTAATATTTTGAAAATTATACGAATAAATTGAGGTTGAAATCACAATGCAAGACTCATCCAATCAGAAGCCCCTCCCATGAAGCGAATTTCACCTTTAAAAAATAGTGTGTGCAACTGTGAAAAGTTTTAGTCAATGCTAATATCTTTCAAGTAGTGCTGGAGGATTATGGCCTAAAAGCAAAACCTCGATTAATTGAACATTTTACTTCGATTACGATTAAAGAACGATTATTTTGTTTCTGTTTTGTTTTTTGCAACATTTTTGCATTCAAATGTGGAATTTTATTTATTTTTTATTTTTTTACAGCCCTAGCGCTAACATGGTAGCTCGATATAAAAATGCATATCCGATCATCTAATCACTTGGATGTCCAAACCATAAAACAAATACAACTGACAAAGTTTGGTGAAGACGCAAGGCCATCAACCGGCGTTCACCTCCGTGTTTTGCTTTTATGCCACTGACTGGACGGGGCAGAGTCATGTGGCTACACACGCGGTAGTATGCATTTAAGGTGTAAGAACAGGATTAAAAAAACGAAATAACCCGACATGGGAAAATTACTGTACGTCGGTTAGAGGTTCTGAATTTCGGTTTCGATTACTTTTCGATTAATCGTCCAGCCCTACTTTCAAGTATCTCTACAAAAACCATAAATAGTCATAAATGCACACTTGTGATGTATGTGCATGCACTATTCTTCATCCATGTTTTTTTAACCTCTGTTTCCAATTTCGACTGAACTCGCGTCATAACTAGAGCAGTTTGTTGTCTGAAAAGTGAGTGGGACACGGGTCAGTAAACACCGCTTTAAATGAGTCAACCTGTTCGAAACATTGATTTCTCTGGAATACCACAGGAGGCCTTCCTCCAACACAGAGGATCTTGTCATTATCTGTATGTGTTAATATTTGAATCGGTGGAATAAATACACCAGTGTGTATGTGAGAGTGTGTGTGTGTTTGCTAGCAGGGAGGAGCATTGCAGTTGGGGCTGTGCAGAGAATGAGTCATCGCAGCTTTCTATTTGAGGAGAAAGAATCTGTATGCGTCCCCTGTGCCGTGTGTGTGTGTGTGTGTGTGTGTGTGAAGAAATTGGGTGTAAGTGCATCAGTCTATGCCTTGATATGAGTCATCAAATGATGATTCTAAAAAAGGTTGTTTTTCTCGCTGTAAATGTATACAGGCACCATATCAGTCGTTCATGGGCAGTTTAATGATACATTTGACTGCATTTGCTCTTGTATGTGCTCAGAAGGATTTTTTAGAAGGCTTGCGCCTGTGTGTGTGTGTGTGTGTCCTTTACACCCCATTGCAGAGCAGAACTGAAAGCTAATTCTCTTTTCCTTTCTCTCACAGGAATGTCTAGCAGTCGCTCAAACTAGAACATTCAAGAAACAATTTTGCAAACGAGCTAATTTCTCCGATTCGGTTTAATTTCTTTTATTGCGTTTGTTTTTGGACTTGACAGCACTTTCAGAATGGATTTTGCAGACCTGAGAAATTCTCTTTGCTCATAATCAAGACAGGTAACAAATTGCTCATTGATCAGGCGGTTGTTGTTCAGGGGGTATCGACAGGCCCTGGGTTTGTCTGTGCCGTGTTGGATCGACTTGCTGTGAAATGATGCCACAGCACCGTCCGAGTTCGTTGAACACCCGGGCTAGATTCAGATGCAGTGACATGCCACCTTTCAAAAGTAAAATGCACATAAAAATATGTGTTAAAAAAAAGTGTGTTGTGAGAGTGTTCACTCGCTCAAAGCCAAGTTTATGTTGTATTTTGGTCCCTACTTTATACAGATGTAAGTATTTTCGGACATGGAAAATATAACTAGTGCTGTCAAATGATTAATCGCGATTACGTTTTTGTTTACACAATATATATGTGTGTGCTTTTTATATTTACAGTTAGTTTTTTTTAAATTGGTTTAGTACCATTCTTCCAATCTCCATATGAATTGTTTTTCATCTTCAGAGCACAGGTGAAGATATTTAAAAAAACAAAACTGAAAGTTTTCTGTTCCTCCATTGAAAAACCCAAAACCCTGATGCTGCAAAATGTTCATAAAGAATTATTATTTTTTTTAATTATCTATATGAATTGGGCAGTTTAATCCAAGTCTTCTGAAGAGACACAATTACTTCATATGATGAACAGGTTTCATTTAAATTTTTATTCAAATATAAACATTGATCAGCAAACTATTTTTACAGCACTCAGAAGCTCAAGCATGTAAATATTTAATAATAATAATTATTACTAAATATTTGTATTTTATTGTACAGTGCAACATATTATTGCATGTATTATTATTGATTTGTAAAAAAATTTATAAGCTAAATGATAATAGAATATATATATATATATATATATATATATATATATATATATATATATATATATATATATATATATATATATATATATAATATATCTTAAAAAATAATAATTGTATTGATATTATATAGTCAAATCGAATGGGGAGAAACTGTTTATTTTTGTCTGTTACACCTGGCTCTGCTCGGTCTTTTGGTATTTTTCACTCATTTGTTCGTCCTCCAAAGTGAATGGTTTTAGCCAGATCACTCTGAAAATATGTAGCACACCTCTTGTCTACAATCCGCATAGTTTGAGATACTATTCATGTTTATGGCACAGCAGTGTGTAAATGAATAAATGTAAAAGTTGAATATTTAGGGATTGGGGATTTAGAACAAACCGCTAACCACAGCAGTAGTGATGCTTGACTTAGCATACTTAAAATATATTTTCCTAAAATGCCAGCGGTCTCAGGACAGTCCCCAGTAAGAGAGTTGGTTATCTGTGTGAGAAACCGCTGTGTTTTTCTTGGCTTAGTTTTAATTAATCCCATCCAAACCGAGACTATTTTTGTGGGCTCGTAAGTGCGAGTTAATATAGTCCCATGTTATTCAGGGTGGGAGAGAGAGAGAGTTCACATGCTCCCGAAGCTTCAGCGCACATTTAGTCCATCTGTCCGCAGCCACAGTGAAGAACGGCCACATTTATTTACAATTCTTCTCCAGCGTCCAAGATTCCTTCAGAACCCAGTGGCAAAAGGTTACGGCTCGCTTTGGGTTGGCCTTAATTGGGTCAGGTCTGGCTAAAGGCGAGAGACTAGCTGTCAAACAAAGTCTGCTGCCAAAGTCCTTGACATTACCAACATGAGTTCATCACTCGTTAAAAAAAGGGCTTAAAAAACAAGTGGTATGCTCCCCCCACCTTCTCACGGCTAAATATAAGCCCAACTAACGTCAGAAAGCCCAAAAGGTACATCCACCTATAAATAACAGGGGCGGCTAGAGACTAAAGCCAACAGGAGAGACTGAAGTAGAAAAGACTGTGAACATCTTTGACGTCCGTGCAGCTGTGGGACAGATAGCAGTCAAGTGTGCTTGTAACTTAAAGAGCAACAAGTGCAAAGTCTAAGCCAGGGGTGCTCAATCCATGCAAAGTTCAGCTGCAACTCTAATTAAACACACCTGCCTTTAATTTTCAAGTGGTCCTGAACAACTTAATTAGTTGCTTTAGGTGTGATCACCAGGAGCAGGATTGGGCACCCTTGGTCTAAGTGGTCTTCAAGATGTGAATATTAAATCTGATTTAAATTATAATTGTTTTCTTTGTCGTGCTGCATGCTGTCAATTGCTCATGGGCAAATCATGCCTTGCAATACTTGCTTCTATTTTCAGCATTGATTCAAATTAATGGGTGCCAAAACTTGAAAGTTGAGTGTGCTTTGATTTTTGCCTGCATAAATACACACACACAACCTGTATTTGCCCTCTTAGATCACGCCCAATGGCCAGGCAGTGATAGGAGACACTGGGTACATGCACATCTGTTCCATGTTGTTCTTAAACAAGTGCTTGACAAAGCTTTTCTTTGATCGTTGCCTGATCTTGAGCCAAATCCATTTGAACTCTCCAACACACTAGTGGTCATGGTGACAGACTGCTCTAAGAAAAACACGTCAGAGGTCTAATTTAGGCGTTCTGGATAAATCTTACCCTTTAATATTGGTCTGGGGCCAATTTTCCTTGCATGAAACAAATGTTTAGCTGTCATTGTAAGAAAACTGTGAAACTGTGCGGTCTCAGATTTGAATCTTTTTCTTATTCAGTATTGACGCATCTTTCCTGGAGCTTTGCGCTTGTGCAACAGTTCAGTCCGTCTTGGATAATAAATGTGATGAGCATGCATTAGGCATTGGGTCCCTAAACTGATGCAGAACATCGATGCCTGATAACCTTTTCATGTGTCCACCCATAGTGCTTGAAATCATTTACAATGGATGCATTATGATGCCCTCACACCTAAGATGCACTAATCAGAAAGATTTAGTGCATTACTTATTTAAGCATCATTGTGGTCCTTTAAATATTGAAACATTGTAGGTCTTCATTATCAATTAAAAAAATTGCCTTTCAACAGCCCATGAGTCCCATATTACATCTAATTTAATGCATTTGTGCATTTCTGTACATTTTCATTAGATAATACGGTAATGATATACAATATTAATAAAAAAACAATTGTGAAAATGTATATTAAATTTCACTGTTCATTTTGCACACATTTGCATGATCATTTATTGTTTAAATATTTATTTTAGTTTTTATTAATTAAAGGCAGTTTATTTATTTGTTTATTTATTTAGTATAAAAATTAAAAGAAAGAAAACTTGAAAAATGTTTTTTTTAAAGCCTTGGTTCAGTTCCGCACACTACATTAGATAATTGTAGTGTCCTACATTTGTAAGTATTTAAATGTTCATTTTCAATTTGATATAAGTGCAATTTATATCATTTTATATATACTGATGTCATGTGATAAATGTTAATACATACAAACAAATTTCGTTTTTTATTATAATTATTACTTTATACTTAATCCAATAAATATATTTTATAATTTACACATTTTTGTTAAATAAGTATTTCAGTTAAATTTTTAAATAAAGTTTGAACACAGTTTGTTTATAAATTATTACCATGTTTTAATCAATACTTATTTTACCATTAATTTGTCGCAGGTCGCTTTGTGAGTTGCTGTTGTTGATTTGACTGATAAATAGTGTCCTTACAGCGCTTGGCATGTCACAGGTTTGGTAATGCTGCATTGGCCGTCCTAGTCTTTTGACCCACATGCGCTTGTGAAGCGGTGACCCTTGTGTTCTCTGTGTCGATAGTGCTGACGCAGATTCCTTGTGTAAGCATTCCTCAGTATTTAAAACGAAAGATTTAAACACTAGTGTTTCAGATGCATGAATTAGTTCCATTCATTTTAGCATGCACTGGCACAAATTTTGCAGCGCTTGTGTTGTTTTGTATCTCGTTTGCCCTCGTGCTGGCTCGTATTATTGAGTTTAACTCAGTTTGGTCTCACTCCTCCAGTCCTGTCATGGTCTTGTGTCTGATTGGCTCCTTTTTTGGCTCCTGTTATTGTTTTTGGCTCCTTTATTTACATGATGAACAATCGACCATCCCCTCTCTTCCATTTTCCTTCTCTCTCTCTCTCTCACCCTCACCCCTCCTCTCTCTCTCTCTCTCTCTCTCTCTCTCTCTCTTTCTCTGAGCGAGCTCTCAGCTCCCGACTCTATTTATAGCACAGACCCGCCCCTCCCCTGTCGCTCGGCAGCTATTTCCAGCAGCCTGAAGCAGCTCCAGTCTGTTTGTAAACTCCACGTCTCTATACCTCTACTCTCTCGTTCGCCACGCACCGCAGTTGAGGGTGCAGAGATTCGGCTTTGAACAATTACATAAAAGCAAAACAGTCGCACTAAATGGAGCGGTCGGATGGTTCACTTTAAGCCCATTCATCAGGAGAGCGACTTGTACGGAGAGGCGAGGGGAAGGAAAGAACAGAGGGGCCGGCAGGCGTTCTGTCGCTTTCATCTCGTCCTGTCGCATTTCGTCATGGGGAAGTCGCTCTTTCGTAGTCCGCTGATAACACATGCGTGACTTCAGGATCCAGCCACGCTCAGACCAGAGTCTTGGATACAAGCCACACTTGGACTTGTCGGTTTGAATTAGCAGTTTGTTTCAGACAACGACAGTTAGACAAGAAGGTGATGTGGTGTATGAATAGACTCGCTTGTGTGGCCGTAAAGCCGATAGTTTGAGTGGACGATTTAAGGATTTGTCTGCAGTGTTTCTTCTCAAGGATATCTGTTCTGATTGCATTTGTTTATTTTTATTTTTTTATTTTTTTTGGACCATGGAGTTAACAGGCAAAGCGGTTGTCAATTTTTTGCATGCATGTACCTTTCGATAAAGGTAGTGCTGCTTTTTTACCCACTTGCTTCAAATGTTTTAACTTTTTTTTTTTTTTAGATGGAGAGTGGGTTGACATCTCCTTTTTCATGTTAATTAGTTTTTGCATTAATTGATTGGCGATATTTTGAGACTGGCATGCTTTTGAAGCCAACTGTACCGGGACTGTGCGCGATGTTACAGACGATCTATGAGACAGAATCCTGCTTCTCTTCAGACAGCACGTCCAGCAGAGAGCGACCCGTGGAGCTGCTTTCTCCGTCCAGAAGCACCAGCATGCCCAGCACCGGTGAGTTGAAGAGCAGCAGATACATGTGTGTGAAGAAAGGTGTGTTGTTTTGAAAAAAAGAGAGGGAGAAACGTGCTTTGCTTGCAGTGTGTTGCTTGCAGTTGAAGATTCTTTGAAGTCAAAGGTTGTTGATGTTTGTTTGATTGAACAACATTCTTGCTGTGGCTACGTTTTGACTTTGTTTTGTCTGGGTCAAACTCTGTTTGGGTAAAACCACGGTGAAAACCTGAATTGGGCATCCCTAAACAAAGGTGCCTGCTTTTCCTTTACGCCGTACTGCGATCAACGTCACTCTTTTGCACATTTTCTCATTGCATTCTCTTAGGCTAGTTAATCTTTTAAGTTTGTTAAGTTAATACGGCCAACCATGTGGTTTTGGATGCTCTTGTAAGTGGTTAACTCGGTAGATGCAAATGCGTTGTGTCAGTTGCAAATGACTTTCAATTCAAGGACTTAAATTATTTAAAAAAATAATAATAAATTTTAAAAAAAAGTTTAAAAGGATTTTAAAAGTAAAGTTCACGTACTATTGGGCACCAGCAACCTTTTAGTTACCAACATTTTTCAAATCATCTTCTATGTTTAACATAAAAAGTGAACTCAAACAGGTTTGAAACGACAGCATGTACTTACTGTAGGGTTTTTGTATGTAATTATACATTAATTACTAAAGTACATGTAATGTGTAACAAATTAAACTGTAAAATAAAGTCTTACTGTCTTTTATGATTTAAGATGTTTAAAATTATATAATTTTGTGCTTCAGAGTTCGAGAGGCTCTCAGCCTTTTTTTTTGGCAGAGTAAACTTGTGTCTCGTCCTTGACAGAAGTGATGTCAACATTCCCGTCAGAGCTTTGCGAGGTTCGGCCATCTCTCACCTGCGCTTGAATCAACACAGAGGAATGACTATATAACAGTGTGTGGGTGTGTAGCCACTTCTTTTCCTCGCACCGGGCCTGTTTATCTGTCAACTGTTCAAATAGATAGATGCGCTGTTATTTTTTTCGAGCCATTCACCTCCTTAACTATAAAAGGGACCCCTTTGTACTGGTTTAAAATTTATTACGGCAGTTCTCTGTTGATTTAGAGCAACGGTTACACTGAATGTGCTGCATTCGTTTACAAATGGTGAATTTATAAAATGAAATTAAGAGCCACGGGCCTTTATTTTAAACTTTTTTTTTTAACAATAAAAGGGCCATATAAAATGCTCTTCTTAATTTTTCTGGTAATCAGATGTAGGCATAAAACAATTTAATTTATCCTAATCAAATGAAAATACCTTTTATTTCTGGGTTAACAAACTGCTGCACAACAGAGGTTTGTGCTTAAAATTAAAAAGAAAGAATTAAATAAAGAATTATTAATATTTATTATTAGAAGTAGCATTGTTGTTTCATTGTTGAGTCTTAAGACTGCTAAATAGTAATGTATTTTTGACCGTTTCAAAAAAAAAAAAAATTTTGGTTTATTTTGATGGGTTAGCATGAGGAACTTGCAGCTGCTGTGTATGTGATATGATGGTAGTTTTGTTGAATTAAACAATAAATTGCTAATGAAGTGACTTTCAGAGCAGCTGGGGATGAAATTTGTGTATTCATATCATCATAGTGAAACGACAGAGATTGAAAACACTGCGAGCGTCGTCTGCGCATGTGTAAACAAAACAGTGTTTTAGACCATCCTCCGTTCATTTATTCATTCATTGCAGAAATTATGGTGCCTTTACGCGCGATGTCAAATGCTACCACAGATTTGTGATATTACTATAGAATTTGACCTGAGGATTACAAATCACGCTTTGTTCTTGGTTCTTGTCAACAGTATCTCCGCCAAGATAAGCACTGAATGAGTGACAGGCTTTCTGTTGTGACATCGTGCAAGGTAAATAAGAGAATGAAATCTAGTGGAGAAGACTATTGAAAAGATTTACATTAATCAAATCTTCTTTTAAATGTTTTTTTTTTTTGCCCAGCCCTAGTGGAGACGATATGTTATTGTGTATTTATTTTAAATGGTGTTTTCCTTGTCTTTGACATATCAAAACATACTCTTTTTATACTGAATGCTTAACTTATCTTTTACAAACCCCTCTTGTGAAAATAGGCTGTTGTTCACAACTTTTTTCACGGCATGTACCAGGATCATGTAGTCAGTACCCTGAGAGCATAATCTCACAAAATCCTAAAGGAATGTTAACATGATTCTCATTGGAATTTCCAGTTCTATTTGGAATCAATCCTGAAGGATCAAATAAAAATCCTCTTTAAGGTTCCTGTAAGATCCTACTGAATTAACAGATTTTTTGTTTTTGTATTGGAATAATATCTTGATAATGTCAGTTAAAGGCAAGGAATAGGAATTTTAAAATCCTGAACTGTTTTATTCCACTGATAGTGGGTATTTTTGTAACACTTATATTTTTTTACACCAGTTAATGCATTAGGTATTATGAACTAACAATGAATAACTAACAATGAATACTTCTACAGCAATTATTAATTAGTTCATGTTAATTTCTACACGTGCCCTACTGTTCAAATGCTTGGAGTCAGTAGGGTTTTTTATTTATTTATTTATTTATTTATTTAAGTCAGATTTTCACCTAGGCTGAATCATTTGATCAAAAATTAAATTGAAACCATAATATAGTAAAATATTATAAAAAAAATGTTGTGCACTATACAGCCCTAACCAAACCAGTTCCAGATTGTAGAAGGAACTCCTTGTTTAGCGATAAACTCATGTCCGCCTTCCACATTGTCGCTCTGCACTGTCGTGCACCGAAATATGCCGGCAAACTAAACTTTATTGTAATTATTGCGGGAAGACTAATTCTTATCGTGGGTAAAATTTTTACTGGTTTATTGCAAATAAGATATCGACCACCCCTACTTCGTTCCAAAGTATGATGAGGATTAGAATCCAATAAAATTCCTTAATGATGTTTTATACTAGGACTAAACAAAAAACATCCAAGAAGTAGAACCTTCTCCTTTAACAAAACATACTAGGCGTTTTAGCATGTGTCATTGTTATTTGCTCTTCAGCACTAGTGTACAGTGGAGTGCTGACATGTTTAATTGTCCCAAAGGAAACATGACACTCATCCACATCTGCTGTAACACATCATGTACAGCATGCGTCCTGATTATGCAACACAGTATATAGGTAGTGTTGGGGTTTGCACAATAATTGTTCGTCTAGACATATGTCTAGCAGCTGTAGGACATTCTTACATGTGTTGGTGATTTTGTTCAAGCAGACACTTTTGGATTTGCAAACTCTACAAACAAATATTTTGATATTAGTAAAAAATATAGATATATAGTGTGTGCCTTTTTATGATCGATGTCAAATGACTTCGGGACATTTCTTTGCAGATTCTGCAAGTTAGGACGAATTTACTGGATAAGCTGAGCTGATCTTCTAAACTTGCTGAACTGGGATTGAATCATTATAAGTCGATAGTCCCTGAGGAGGTTTTTAATTAATTATACCTGCGTTATGTAATGGAAAAAGCCTAGCAACATCATGCTGAATCATTATGGATTAGGTGGATTGCAGATTTGATGACTGACCGTGGTCAGAGCTTTATTCTGACTGAAAATATGTGACTGTAAAACGGCTCTAGAGAACAAAAGAACACTTTAGAATGTCACATTAAACAGTTGAATTCAAAACGAAGAAAACCCCTGCTAAGATTAAACGGCTGTGATTGGAAAGAAATTCAAACAATTGAACCTCCTTTGTTCTGTGGTCTGTTCTTAAACTGCGTTGCAGAAATGGAGACTTTAATAGCAGGTTGTTTTGTGTCAGTCACTTCAAACAAAAGCAAAGAACAGTATCTTTCAAATAAGTGACAGAAACTTGTAACACTGGAGACGAAACATTGCATAAATGCATTGAATCGGGTGCGGATTTAGAAATCAATGGCATGGCTTTGACATAAAGATGACACATCCTGATCCTGGTGGTCCCCCGGCTCACCAACACTCATTAGATGCTTTAGATATTATGTCATTTATTTATGTTACTCTCATAAAGCACATGCTAATATCTCTGGCAATTTTCCTAAATGTCAATGCGGCAATGTCAATATTTTTGGGTGAGAAATGGGGACATGCAAACAGAGCTACATCAATGATACTGGGTGGCGTGTTGGGCATGCACGTGGCAGCTGAATTATATGCCAAAACTAACTAATGGATTTAGCCAAACAGTCTGGAATTGTGATGCATGGCCATGCTGCCATTTGGCACTGGAAAATGTTGCCAATCGATGGTCATGTAAAAAAAGCCCTGACTCACTTTTAGAGTCTATGTGAAACACACAATACAATGGTACGACAAGTTGCACTTGATATTAAACATTTATGCAGCGATGCAGCTATAATGTAGCCACATGAATAAAACACTCTATTACTGGAAAACATGTTGGTATGTAGTTTTTAACACATTCTTACTAATGCTTTCATTTATGCTTCAGAATGGTTGGAGTGGAGGAGCTAAAAAGGAAGATAGGTTGACCACAAGGAAAATAGTTTCAGACTTACTGTTTTTTTTTTTTAAACAAATAATTGCAGAAATAATACACAGGGAGAATTCTGACTTTGTAAGTATAAGTGTATGGTAAAGTTAAGGGCTTTTTATTCTTGAACGATAATTTACATGCCAAATTTGCCTACTTCTTATAGTCACTGAAATTAAGAGCTCCTCTAAATTTAGCCGTATCGTTCCCACCACAGCTAGTCAACTATGTCTCCCCAGTGATGCCCCGTGCTATAATAAGCACCAGGCATGTCGTGGCTGTTTACAGGCCTATGGTTTCACCCCCATGTCTTGAATGGCATCTGGAGCTTTTATAGGGCACTATAGGGAATGCATCAGCCCCACCCACTTTATGGCCTTTCAACGCCTACTTTGAGGTCTATTCTCAAACTGCAGTGTACTTGATGTCGTGGTTGACAGACGATCTAAATGAAACAAACATGAGTAAGTCAATCAATGATTCAGACACTGATTCAGTGTATGATTCAAATGATCAGTTGTTTATCTGGTGCTCTTTCTTGTCTTGCAGTTATCGATGTTGCATTCGTGTAGGCGTTCATTTGACGGTTAACAAAAGTGCCTCATCGACAACAATGGGAGGATGACACAAAAATGAGAAAAATATGCTCAACATGGAAAACAATGAATATTAAAATGGACTGCAGCAGTAGTTTGTTATCAGGAGATCATAGTGGACATTTGAGACATTCAGTTTAGACAGAGAACATTGTGCAGCCTAGTGGAAATAGAAGATGTGTATACACCAAGCTGTTCTGTTTCTACACTACACACATACTAATAATATCTCACTGGTCTCATTTTACTATCATCTATTATTGGGTTTTAGTATAGGATATTCCTATTATGGTGCTCAGGGATATTTTTGGAGGCAAGATATTATTGTAGACAACGTTATGTATAAATTTGGTGAGTGGTGAGCTCTCTTTACAGCAAGTCTGTTCTTGATATCATTGTTGGGAGAGTGTTTGAGATGTTTGCTAGTGCATCACTAGGTGGTTTCTGGGTGATTCCTTACGGCCTACTGTCAGTCAAAAGTGCCACATCGGTGTAATTCCATTGTAATTTATTTGCCCATTTAATAATCATTTAGTATTACTTTTACTTTTAATAGGGAGAGAACAAACTGGAGAATGAAAGACAGCTGATGAAATTTTAATTATTCAATTAAGATGCTGTGCAAACAGAACAATTAGAAAGTTCAATGTTTATAATTGATTTTATTATTAATTTAATTGTATGTGGCTTAGGCTTTAATTGTTTCTTCATTTTTTTTTTAAAAGGAGACCTACTTTGCCCCTTTTACAAAATGTAATATAAGTGTCCCAAGAATGTGTCACTGTAGTTTCAGCTCAAAATAGCCCACAGATCATTTATGTTATTTTGAAAATGGCGGTGTGGAGTGGAAGCAGAAACAGGCTACTTTAATGCCTGTCTCTTTAAATGCAAATGAGCTGCTCCTCCCACCCCCTTTCGCAGAATAGGGCTGTGTCTTTACAGCTCGAAAGTCAGATGCTCTGATAAAAAAACATCTGTTTGGTTTTGATTATCATGTCTATTGCACTGAAATGCATTTTGAACCAGATTAGTTTAAACTTCTGATAGCCTATAGGGTTTTCTTTTTTTTTTTTTTTAAGAAAATGGCTGCCACATGGCATATAAATACTAAACAAAGTTCTCTTTCATGTCTTCTAGAGCTTAAACTGTCAAAAACCCACGAGTTACAAAAACAGTTGGTTATGTCTGTGAAGTTAAACAACTTGGAAAGAAATGACTTGTTTATATTAGATCTGTATGGCAGCAGCAATATACAGTAAATAAATCAATAAATCCACTTCTCTCTTGTCTCCTCTGAGGCTGGGACTCGTCTGTGCAGCCAAAGACAGAACAGTTAGCATGCTTTGCTCAAACTTTCGCTATGCCATTAGAACTGGTACAACGTTGTCGCTTGCGAAAACACTATGGTGATGCCGTAGGTGGAAACGTGTGGATTAAGGCGCAGTGATATTTTAAGAAGATCCCATTTCTACGTCACAGGGGGAGCGAAATCTAAACAGCTCATATTTTCCTCAAGTTTGCAGAGAAAGGCTTATCAAAAAAACTTTTTAGGGTAAATCTTTTTCACGTTTTCTGGGTTAGTAGGTGCATTTAATGTAAAATTATGTTAGTGATGTGAAAAAAGTTGTGTGGCCTCCAAACTTCTACCTTGGCGCCATCGATGGACAGTCAAAAATGGCAGCGATGTGCCCACATTCACATAAAACAATGGTTTAGAATTTTTGGCTGCTGTATGTGTCGGACTGCCACATCCAGTATTTCTACATCTAATGTGTTTTGATTCTCAGTTTCAGTCATTTGTACTGTAAGATTTTGCAGGAAAGGTGCTCTGTATTATTTAACCTGTCTGTGGATATGCTTTTCATCTTTGTTGAATGATGCCAGGGCTCTAGTGGCAGGCGCCGCCAACTTTTTATTTCATGCGCCAGCCATGGTTTATTTGATATTCTGCTAGTGAATAATGACTTTGCCACTTTTTCATTTAGGCCTACCTCCAGCAGAAAGCATGGTCCAGACTGTTCAAAGATACATGCAGTTCATTTTGTTGTTCTTGCTTTTTGCCAAATGACCCATGACTTTAAATTCCTGATATCTTTTAATATCCTTAACTGGAAATAGTTTCATAAGAAAAGGAATAACCTTTCTACGACACATGCCATCAAACCCCTCAGGAGCTGTGTAGAGTAGAGGCTCCTATTCAGAGTTATATCTAGTTCCTGCACTGGCTTTCCCAACTGTCAGTCTCTGAAATGCTAGTGTTGTGAAAGGGTTTATAAGAAGATCTGAAAGTGCTGTGGGAAATCGGGCTGTTGTGGGTGAATTTTTGCACCCACCAGAAGTAGTTCATTTCAGAAGTCACTGAAACTGGTTATTTTCGGTGGCATTATCTCAGGAATGGTCCTTTTGTGAGCCACCTGTTTCTCTGGTGTTGAGACTAAACTGGAATAATGTAAATGGTCAATTAAATGATAATTTCTGAAGGTTCTGGTTCTGGAGGAGTTTTCCCCCCCATCAACCACAAAATGCTCTCAAAATAGCGTAGTTAAAGTCCTGCTACCAGTGTTTGAAAATACATCAATATTAATATTAATAAAAAAATCATTTCTCCATTTCTCCTTAATATATATTTCACTTCTTTTTTGAAGAAAAAATCCCTCTCTTTCTGATGGAATACACCCTGCGACCTCCTTTTTGCTTCTTTCTAAAAAGTGGTGTGAAATGAATTCCGCACCACACATTGAAGTTTACCCAGAAAACAACATTCCTCTCATGCAAGCGTTTGACGTCAATGCTGGTGCATTTATAGAACCTGTAAACAGTGGCCGGCACTCAGCCTGCTACTTAGCGATGACATTTCATCGTCTGAATGTTTATGCTTTGCATGCGGCTTCTTCTTCTTCTCTGCTTTTTTTCCCCTGCTCATGAAAGGTTGTCCCATTTGAACTAGAGCCCTAAGGAATGGTGGTTGGGCATACGCAGCTTACGGTATGATTGGTAGAGGTTTCGCTGTTGAATGGGACACTGTTTTGAGGCTAATGGGGAAGGGGGGTGATGGGAAATTGAGTTGGTTGGCCAAGCTTAGTGCCATGTGATGCCTACAAAGAACAATGGAGTCAGATGACGTTTTAGTTCATACGTTTGGGGTTGCACCAATTTGTCCACTAGTTCTGCCACTACTGATAACAATGACCAGGTAAATGGCAGTAGTTTTGCTGAATAGATTTTAGGGCTGCACAATTAATTGGAATTAAATCGCAAAGGCAATAAATTGCAATTAGGCAGAAGCTGCAATTGTCATGTGTATCTTTCAGTGTAGCGCAGTTCTGTGATCAGTAGTAAATCTCTATCCAAAGGCCAGAGGGCGCTGTTGAAGAAATCCAGTAAATGCTTTTCGCTGCAGCTGAATAAACAGAAGATTTAACTGCTTTCATTGATTCTACGTGACTAATAAACACACGACTACGGCAATATATGGTTTGTCAGTTCTTCTTATTATAATTTTCATCATAATAAAGTATATCAATAATGAAATGTTTATCGACAGTCTTTATCACTGCTTAAAATACAATGGAATATTGTGTGCCTTAATTATTTTCTGTTTAGGAAGCCACATCATCTCACAGAAGGATTTATTTCAAACACTTGCCTGACGTTATGAAGTGAATTTGGAGTAAAAACGTTATTAAATGTGGTATTTACGGGGGAAGTCATGGCCTTTACGGGGGAAGTCATGGCCTAGTGGTTAGAGAGTTTGACTTCTAACCCTAGGGTTGTGGGTTTGAATCTCGGGCTGGCAATACCACGACTTAGGTGCCCTTTAGCAAGGCATTGAACCACTAGCTGCTCCCCGGGTGCCGCAGCATAAAAATGGCTCCCCACTGCTCCGGGTGTGTGCACTTTGGATGGGTTAAATGCAGAGCACGAATTCTGAGTATGGCTGAATGTCATTTCACGTCATTTTCACATGCTGTCAGATGGAGCAGCATTTACTACACAGAGCTGTAGTTCACTGAGGAGATACGCAAACAGCTGTCTTTATCTTGAATGATTTCGTAGATTTCATAATCCTAAAATTATCGTCTGCGATTATGAACGCGATTTTGCGTAGCTTGTCAGAGAACTACAGCTCTGTGTAGTAAATGCTGCTCCATCTGAAAGCAAGTGATGGAGATTTACTACTAATCACAGAACCAGCTTTACTGACTAAATGCGATTTATTGCTTTCGATTAATCGTGCAGCCCTAATAGATTTGCTGAAGATTACATTTAATAGTGTTATTTAAAATAATAGTCTTTTAAAATATTTTTATGAATTCATAATATTAGGTGACTGTTAGATAGCAAAGGTAATTTACATGTAAAAATGCATGCATAATTACAATTTCAATATTGACTGATTCATAGCCAGCATTGGATATTGAATTGTCCATTCTCATTTCGTTTCACTTATTTTTAACTTCGTTCATAAAGTTTTTAACTCTGCTAATTTAATTTTGTAACACTAAATTATTAACAAATTTAGTTTTATTTTTTAAAGACATTAATACTTTTAGCACACATGCATTAAAATGATCCACAGTGACTGTGAATATATTCTATTCTATTTCCAATGAATGCTCTTCATCATAGAATCCTGAAAAATATATATCACAGCTTCCTTAATTATTTTCGTTACATTTAGATGTTCTTTGTCATGATTTAATATGCAAGGTAAATTTATAACTATATTAACTTAATAATTTAATAACACCGTTAAACGTAATATCCTTTTTTTAGATATCCCAAATATCCGCTTATGAAGCTAAAATTATTGCTAATATCATTTTTTTATTAACATTTATTTATTGGTATCTATCAGCCATAGCAGCTTTAACTAGTCTACTAGTAAAACTAGCCACTATGCAAGTAGGAATAAAAATTAAATCTAACAATCAGTCCATGTGCTCAAATTGGAGTGATATCCCAATACCGTTAGCCCCTCTTTCCCATAATTTCTTCTCTTCTCTCAACTGTTTCATAAATAAGTAAAAGGCCAACAATAAAAATAAAAAGCTCTGTTCTCTTTGCTCCAATAGAGAACAGCACCATTCAGTGTGCATGACGTGAACGAATCGACATGCATTAGCCGATAAACGCTGTTGACTTCCAACAGTGTCCTCATCCACTTTAATTGACGTCATCATGCGCATGTCTTATAGATCAAGAGTGGTTATGAATGAACATCATGCGATACACAAGCCCTCTCTTTCCCTATTTACATCTGTCTTTTTTTTCTTTCTTTTTTTTTTCTCTTTTGGGCTTCCACCAAAGAACTGCTGGTTTCTTGTTTTCCCTGAGCGAGGGGATCTACCCCTCCTTTAGGCCTGCCAAGGCATCGGAGGTTCCTGGGGCACATAAATCACACTGGCTATTTGTAACTCTCTCTTACCAGCTTGAAACCCTAAGTTTAAGCTGCCAAGAAGCTCTTCCAAAGGATGTAAATATCACCCAGCTTTCCTGCACATCTTTTTTGTTCTCCCTTTCGGTGGTAATGTCGCCAAACCATTGGCTGGATCTGACCGACTCCATTTGATTGTCTCTCTCTCTGCGAGTTCCCTCGCGCTCGTTCATCTTTGTGCCGTTAACAAGGAGAGGATGCAGAACCAATTTGACAGGGCAGCCTACCGCACGTCGCTGTGCGCTATTTCTGGAAAGCAATATTCATGCTTTTTTCTCTCTCTCTCTGCCTTTCCATCTCTCCCGCTTGTTTCTCTGAAGCGTAGCTGGTGTACCGTTGCTAAAGAAAATAACCATGACGTAAGCTGGGCTCTCTGCGAAATAGACTTTAAAAATGGGGGGTTGGTAGAAAGTGCCTGTAGAGCTCAAATAATAAATGGTTCCTCCAGGGAGGCTGCGGATGCAGGAGCTCATTTCAGTAAAAAAGAAAAGCTGTAAAATCAATATGAAACCGCAAACTATTTATAAAAATGAAGCACATTTAAGGGAAAAGCAATCAGTCCTGTTGGTTCGGAAAACGTCACCCTTGCACTAAAGCCTTAATTGATTGATTGCAACTTTTTCTTACAGCGATTATTTGCTCATTGCCGTGTGGTTTCCACTGACAGCTTTTATTTGAAGGCAAACCACCATGGACTCCTAATACATTTAGCTTTTTTTCCCATTCTGTCCTGAAGATTGTTGGTTTATAGTACAAATTTATCTCGTTCTTGCCGCAGGTCTTTGTGTGTGTTTGTACGGTCTCTGTTTTAATATATCACAGGTCTGCACCTTCTCAGCCTCTAGTTTGTTTCTGTGCTGGGGAAACACGTCCCATGATTCACTGCTGTGTCCCAAAGCTTACCAACAGAGACTCTGAGGCACATTTATTAATGACTGTCCTTGAGGTCCTACCTCAGTGTCCTACGTACTTCTCCTGCTCACTTTTTCTCCTTATATGTACGTATATAGAATTATTATTAGAATATATTTCAACATTTAAAAACATGTCAAATTTAAATAATTTACACATTTAAAAACATTTCCATACCTTAAAAAAAAAATATTTTTTTTAAATTGTGTTTTTATTTAGCAAGGATGCAATAAATTGATCCTTGCAGTTTGCGACAGTAACCAAACTTGTAATGTTACAAAAAATGCCTATTTGGAAAAAATCCTCTTCTTCAGATAATCCTTATTTATTTTGTGATTAATTAGATTAATTAATTAACACACCATCAAATTAATTAGAATAAAAATATAAATTTTAGTGCTGTAAGTCGATACTTTTTTTCCTGACATTAATCACTATTAATCGCCACATATCTCACCTAACATTAAAGTTTTTAATTATACTTTTATATTGTAATCATTTCACATTCAGTCTTCAAATTGATATTGAAACAAGATAAAGTATATTTGTTAACACCGTTAAACTAGAAAAATGTACCGCCTGCATTAACGCTCATCTTGACAGCATTAATTTACAAACACACACACACATGCATTGGAGCATCCCTTCTCGTTTTCTTTTTCTGTGCATCTATTCCTCTTTGTCATCGTCTTTCTTTGTCTCTGTACAACAGGGCTTTGGACTAACTGCTAAAATAAAGCTCCCCTGGCTGGAATGAAAGCAGGAAATAGTGTCAGCAAATTGTCAGCTGTAAGTTTCTCTTTCAACTGAGCTCTGAAAACAAAAGGACAGCCCTTTGGGAAAGAGGAGAGGAGAGCGTTAGGTTATTGCTTCCAAGAGGGACGACGTCCCTGAGGATATAGCGGTTAGATGTCAGCTTAAACACTTTTAAACACACGCTACGTTTTTCACTGGAAAGTTATCCTTAGAAAAATGTTTCAGTGTTTCAGCTTCATTGTAAGAATATTATCTAGTTTGGATCACAGCACATCAGTTAACATCTATGGATTGTCCATTCTTGCACTCCCGGGGCGGAGACTTTATCAGATTATTGATAGGATGTCATCAGGATTTTCATGAGAGTCTGCAGGTCAAAGGCCATCTTTGTAAAGAAACTGTACACTGCGATTATTACCAATGTCTATAGCGAGGTGGGAAAGAGCGAGCAGTGTGCGAGAGAAAGAAGCACAGAGAGCCGCCTGGAAATGTAGCATCCTAAAATAGATCCGCACACTTTTAAAAGCGCAGCGTGCCCCCCATCCCCCACCTCCCCTCTCCGCTCCCCCAGAGCATTATTAATCCAGGGCTATTTATAACTGCGCTTTTCGCAGGCAGACTGTGTTCTGTCGCTGCTTGTGTTTAATCTCTTCTGGGAGTGAAGGGGAGGACGTGGGCCGGGGAGGATGAGGAGGAGGCGAAGGTGTAGAGGAAAGCGAGGAAGACAGGGGGGAGGTGTTTGAAGCCAGGAAAGACCCCCTGCTACGGTGGAAATGGGGCAGCTATTTCAATACATAGCCTGAAAAAGACAAGGGAAAAGGCAGTATGATTTCTTCTTCGGATTTCTTTGTTTTGACCAAAATGTTAAAAGAGAATTCCTTAGTGTTATAAACAACTTCCCATAAGCTGACTCTCCAGATTGTGGAAGCAGGTGTAGGAAAGTGTTTAGAGGAAATAGGCATCTTGAACCTCAGAACGAGAATGGACAGATTTACAGATCGCTTTTGTCTGCAGAATTTTTCACCTGTATAGAAGACCTTCAATGATAGAAACAAAGCACAGATCCTCCATCACATGAAAAATACCCAACAAGTAAAGAATCAATTATTATGATTATTTTTAAAGATTTATTAAATGTATTATATATATATATATATATATATATATATATATATATATATATATATATATATATATATATATATATATATATATATATATAGTAATTGTATTACTTTATTAAAGTAATGTTAATGCTATAATAATGCTAATAATAATATAATATTATAATAATAACGTTTATTTATTTGTTTGTTTTCTTGTGCCTGGAAGTGGGCCAGAGTCATTCCAGCTAAAATAGATCAGATAGCTTAATTATAGTAATACTCATGATAATAATTATAATAAGTATTGTTGTTGTTGTTGTTGTTGTTAATAATAATAAATAAATAATTATTATTTATTATTGGAGGTTTTATTTTATTTACTATGTTTATTAACATGAAATCAGCAATTGTTCATGGTAGAAATGGCACTGATAATGAGGTGTAAAATAACTAAAATATTTTATTTTATTTTTTTTGAAAAGGGGGAAAAACAATTGATAATTGCCTCATTCAGGGGGCTGCGTCCACCAGGGGTGGCATTTGTCGGCCACATACCTCATCGAGACTCATCTAAGATTGTTATTCCTCATGAGATGTAAAATGCTGTAATTTCTTTCTTTAAAATCAAATCACTATTTATTTAATTTTTAAAAAAAATGAGATGTGTCGATGGAGTATGCGGCTAACAGATGCGGCCTCCAAAACGAGACAGAAAATGTGAGACAATGAATCTGAAGATGCTAGTAGCACATTTGTTTTAATTTTGTAAGTACTTGCCATTTCGATGCAAAGCACCGCCCACTTCCATTGTAGTTCCATTCCCTGATTATAACGGAAACATTTTACTTTTGACACGTTGCGCATATGCACTCTCGATCTAGACAGGGTGGTGCGATTCCAAACTGTACTGTGTGCTCTAGTCTTACTGTCAGATTCAGACATAACTGATCTGGGAATCGTGATTTACAACTGCTTATAAACAAACTTCAGCTAACTGCTGCATAAGGAGATGGAGTGTAGATAAACACACATATACAGTACTAGTGTTAATTTCGTCTCAAGACTAAGACTAAGACTAAATCAAAAATGCCTGCCACAATGAACACTGTACAGTACACCCACACTGGCACCTTGCTCTTAATGTCAGTGACGTGGAGTGAGAGGAAGCTATTTCTAGTCCTTCCAGCAGGCGATTAGCATAATCCAGGGAGTACAATATAATCTGATGAAAGGTAAATCTGGCTACTCAAGCATTCTCTGGCCCTCTTCCAGACACTCCATTGATTAGTCCTGCCTGGCTTTTTGTCCAAATAACATCACCCAGTTTTACTCTGTCTGTCCTCTCTCGTTCCTGTCCTCCTCTCTCTCTCTCGCTCACCCAACCTCACCCATAGCTTATGCAACACCTTCTTTTATTTTTAATGAGGAGGTGCCTCTCTCTGTCTCACTCTTCTATTTTCATCCTGTCAGGTTACAATGCTCTTACCTCGTTTTTAATACATGGTAAGTGGCACTGCAGAAATGTTTTTTGCTTTTTTTATGCCATTCCCTTGGGACAAGATCACCACTGTCCTCATTTATGCATCACCTGTGGAAAAAATAAAGATAAAAACCTGATACACTGTAATACAACATGGAAAGATGTGTATATGTATTTGTGCACAAATCATTTGAAAAATGTTTTCAGGCAATCTATTTATCTATTGAGTATTTAATTGTGCATGCTCGTTGTACATTTAGATGATCTTTTCTGTCATCTAACACTCGAATGTCATCTCAGAAGCATTAATAATTCAATTAAAATGAAATATTTAGCAAATCTCTAAAGGATGATTATACATTTTTCATACTGTACGTTATTATTTGTGATGCATTGCATACATTTACTTGTAGAAGAACTGGTTTAGTATTTTTATCTATCTATCTATCTATCTATCTATCTATCTATCTATCTATCTATCTATCTATCTATCTATCTATCTATCTATCTATCTATCTATCTATATTTAGACAAAAAAAAAAAACTCATATCCCATTAAAAAAAAATTCACCACGTAGATAGTTTTGCATCTCAAGTAACTTTTATAAAACCCACTTTGACCAGAAAACAAGACCGAAATACTGATTATATGATACTTTACAGTGCACATCACTCTGTTTATATCAGTCTGCAAGTTTGTGTATGTGCACTGTGTGTGGGCGCTACAGTAATCAGTCGAGTCTCCACTCTGGTAAGAGCTCTCCGAGGGAAATTGCCTGGAAACCCCCTCAGTCTGCCCAACCTCCACACTGAGGACTTCCTTGAAGACTCCAGTCCCAGAGTACCTCCCCCTTTTCTTTTTTTGTCCTTCATGTGTTTTTCATCTCCTCAACTTAAAAACAGGTCCTTGATGAGTAACTACCAATTTGGAGGCGGGTGATATTTAAAATGGACTAGAAGTTTGAAAAAGAATAGACATTAGCTGTGACGGAATTGCTGTTTTCTTTTGTTGGACAGGAAGGAGTTGATAGGAAGGTTGTCTTTAATAGTCCTTATGCTTGCTAATTATCACCTCAAAGGAGTTTTTCCGTAGGGATGTGGGAGTCTGTCACATAGATGTTGTGTTTGGACTGATTACTGATCTGTGGTGCTGCTGTGTACACGCTAGACTGTGAACAAACATGTTAACAAAACATTTAATAGCTTTTACCAAGTTTCAGTATTATTAGAGCTATTGAGTAAGAGTCTAAGGAATGTTTCACAGTAATAGGTACATATGTTCATTCACCAGAATTTTTTGTTTATTGATTTATTTACCTAGTGTTTTAAAACCATCAATTGCTTCAATATACTCTGGAACTACTCCACTCACTCTATATTCATTAAATATTAATTTATTTATTATTCTGTTTTGTTGTTTTTACAAAATAGCATATGGACAGACATGAAATTTTGCAACAAGGACACCTTCAAATTAGTTTGACTGATTCAGATCAGTTTGAGTGATTTATTTAAAGAACTGGCTCATAAATAGGGATGTGTTCAATACATAATTCCATTAAGTTAAAATTTTGTAACGGACTGTGTTAACAATAAATGTACCTTTTCTTAAAGGTATAGTTCACACAAAAATAAAATTCTGTCATTAATTAGCTAATTACCCTCATGTCTTTCCAAACCCTTAAGACCTTTGTTCATCTTCGGAATGGAAAGTCATTATTTTTGTTTTCTTTGCACACAAAAAGTATCCTCATAGCTTCATAACGTTATAGTTGAAGCACTGATGTCAAATGGACTATTAACATCTTTACTACCTTTCTGGACCTTGAACGTGTCAGTAGTGTTGCTGTCTATGCAGGGTCAGAAAGCTCTCAGATTTCATCAAAAATATCTTAATTTGTGTTCTGAAGATGAACTAAAGTCTTATGGGTTTAGAACAACATGAGGGTGAGTAATTTTTGGCTGAACTTTCCCTTTAATCTGTGAATGAAACAATCAAATCCCATTCTGAATTCAAACTCAAGTACAAACTTAATAGCCTGTTATAAACAGAATTCCTCAAATAATAGCTAACCCAAGTCAGCACATGTCAAGTTATTGTTGTGCATCTGGGTTTGAACGCAATTCATGTATGAAAATTACCTGTATTACTGGTACAACAATATTGCAAGAAAATCTTGAAAGCAACTATACGTTATTGTAGGGTCTTCATTAAAATGTTGATAAAACATCTGTTGTCATCTGTTGAGCAATTCTGTGCAGGATTGTGGCTAGGGCTGGGACAAAAAATACGTCGACGCAAAATATGCGCATCGATTCATCGACCTGTTTTTATTTCTCTAAAAAACGTTTGCAAAACGTTTACCTTATGTGCGCTGAATATACGCGATGGCCGGATTAACATTCTGTCCAACGTTATATAACCAATCCAGGGGTTTTTCTGCATTGATCTTTTTTTTTTTGGCGGCTGTCAATGCCTTATTTGATCGCTGTGCCTGACAGGGCGCGTACGAGAGAGAGCCCCGGCTGCCCGCGCGCACTCACAGTCTTCAAACAACACGAGCGCTTCTTGCTCTCTCTCTCCCTTGTGCATATTAATCAAAATCATTAAACACGATATAAAAAGGGCGAAACACCAAAGTTTCATGCGCTCTCGCGCATTCACAGTCTTCAAACTACAGGAGCGCTGTCTTGCTTGCTCTCTCTCTCTCTCTCTCTCTCTCCCTCATGCATATTAACCAAAATCATTAGCCCTAATTGTGGCATATTTTGAATATTCAGTGATATTACTATGGTGAATGACGTCAAGTTGACCGTTGCAATATGGCGGACAGCTTACCTATAGTGGTCCATAGAAACAGTATCTAATGAGGCATCTACGTGTGTATATATATCAATGGTAGTAACAATATCGTTAAGTCTTCTAGTTTCGCATTGTGACTAGTGACTACAGTGTGCCCGCAGCTTGTTTATTTTTGCATGCAGCCCCTGAAGCCCATATTACCTTAGTATTTCACAATACCCATCTTTAAAATCATCTTTGTATCTTGTAGATTCTGCATTTTATGTGGATACACCCATAATCTCACTATTTTAGCACTTGGGCTTCATTAGCTAAAGTTTTGAGATATTTGTTGCAGACACCGTTGAACTTCATATATGGGAAGCACCCTGTTCTTCTCCTGGAAGACTACAAGGTGTCTAGGGAAATCTATGCTAAGCTCATCTGGTCAGTAACAGGAGCGGTAGCCCTGGCGACCTCGACCGGCCAAGCTCTGACGTCAAAGGCTTGACACAGTCGTTCAGCCTGAGGGTGCGAGGAAGGTTATATTTAGCCTTGACTGATAAAGAGGGAGTAATCTGATTTTCATGTAAGCCAGACGCTTCCGCCAGGCATCCAGCAAAGAAACCGGATCATTAGCATGTTGGTAAACTTTAGCCGATGTTGGGAGGGAGAGCCGGGTGACGGTAAAGTCTGAGTGACATGTGGGTTAATGTTTTCTCAGTGGTGAGGGACCCTCGCAAAGTGCTATTCTACCTCACACTTGAGCTCCCTGCAGACTCAAGGTCACCCTGATGTCTCTTTGGCATGTAAAGAGACAAAGTATAGCTTTGTGCTATCTTAAATGTGGTTCCAATATTAAGCATTAAAGTAAAAATTACATAAGTGTACATTAAGAATTTAAAGTACTTCACCGCCATTTAAAAAATTAAATGTTTGGCTGTCAAATTCACAGAGTATCTTGTCATAAATAGTATGCAAGACTTAAATTAGCCCATCTCAAATCGTTTATGATGTAATGGCCAGGTAATGTTGTTTTTATAGTGTGACAAAGTCTGTTTTTTGCATAAGTATTGGCCCAAATTGGTTATTTTTCTTTTATCAATATATATGCATGGTAATAATGAAGTAGGGCTGTGCAAAAACAAATCGAATGCTATTTTCAAAACAAAACCTGCTCAATTTTTTCTCAAAACTAGCCCAAATTTCTGTATGTGCTCCAAATATAGATTTATTTTACAGAGGCCACAAAAAAGTGCAAAAGTGCAGTGAAAGTGCAAAATGTTTTGGGTTCAACAACTCTTTTATGTTTATAGGTTAAGTTATACTGTATGTTCAAGTACATTATTTAAATTATTATCTGTTACCTTACATATTTATCATAAAACAATCCTATATGTGACCCTGGACCACAAAACTTAATTGAAATATATACCTCATCCATCCTCATCAATAAATAAGCTTTCCATTGATGTATGGTTTGTGAGGATATGACAATATTTGGTCGAGATACAACTATTTTAATTTCTGGAATCTGAGTGAGCAAAAAATCTAAATATTAGGAAAATTGTCTTTAAAGTTTTCCATATGAAGTTCTTACCAATACATATTACTAAAGAGAAATTAAGTTTTGATATGTTTACAGTAGGAAATTTGCAAAGTATCTTCAGGGAACATGAGTTGTACTTAATAAGCTAATTATTTTCGGCATAAGAGAAAAATCTATCATTTTGCCCCATACAATGTATTTTTAGCTATTGCTACAAATAAAACCATGCAACTTATGACGCATGTAATCTTTTGAAATAACTGATAGCATTTTTAGCAATGTCATCATAGTTTGCAATTATAGGTATAAATTATAGGTATAAATCATGCAAGTCAATGCAAAAAGTATCACAAAAATACATAATTTCTAGTAATTTCTAACACCATTACTTAATTTATAAGTCCAAAAAAGATATTTTACAGAAAGCAATTCATAGATAATTCCATAAATTACTCAATATTGTTGATATATGTAACTTGAATGTGTACTATAGTTTGTGAATTGAGATGCAGCCCATGTAATCTCGTAATGCAAATCCATAAAGTGCCAAGCAGATCTTCAAAACTGGTCTTGAAGAAAGAGGCAAACCCTATTTGTTCCCTAGCACCTTTAAGATGCACTACTTTGATTCGCTCTAAGGTTCGGAAACTGTTTTGACCTGGTCGTCATTAATGGGAGCGCTCTGTTTCCCTGACTGAATGTCTTTAGAGAGAGCTTAAACTAACTTGTGCAAGAGGCAGAAAATACATCACTACCCCCATGACAGCTCATTAATGCCACCTTGAATGCAGTGAAACTAAAAAGACTATGTGAAGAGAGAAAAACAAGTAACACCAACAAAATCAGAAATGATGGGTTTGTAGGGCCTTTTTTAGTAAATCACCTGTGCCAAAAACATTTGCTGAGAAGCTTTGGGAAGCTCAGGTTTTAGGTTAGTGGTGCTATTGGAAATATCAGAGATGGAGAACAAGTCATTGGTTGGACTGCTTTTTAGAACAAGCCTCAGGACATCACCTTGGTTTCCCCACTAGTTTATGTAACGCCATGCCCTCATCACCAGTACAGAGCCCTACCATAATGCTGGCCTTGGCTGTTACTTTTTCCTCATGACTGTTGCCCTTTTACACTGATTTTACACCAACTTTGGTATTTTTCTATGATTTGCTTCCTGGGTGAAGCTGGTTTGGCTCAGTTGGATGAATTCCCAACTGGCTCGTGATGCAGAAGACGGCAGCATCCACTAGCCTGTCAACATTTAAGCCCACACACTTGGTTACGGTAACATGGGCAGACAAAGACAAATGTCAGCCCAACATTTACAGATGCATCGTACGTGAACTATATAGTACTGTCTCAATTGCAAATGCACCCATGGCCTTTCCTTATGTAACTGTGTGCTCTAAACTGATTGTAAGTTTATGTGTCAACATGCTATTTTAAGTAGTACTAACAGAGAGGTTGAGGAAACATGATTGAAAACCATGCAGAGGTATATATACATACACACAGTTTAGCAAATGTTTTGGGTTTGCTCCGGTATTCACTGTCGCATGATCCTTCAGAAATCTTTCTAATATGCTGATTTGCTGCTCAAGAAACATATCTCCGTATTATCAGTGTAAAAAAAAAAAGTTATGCTGCTACTTATTTTTTGTGAAAACCGTGATACATTTAGGCTATTTTAGGATTCCTTTGATGACTAGATTTCAAAAGAACAGCATTTATTTAAAATAGTAAAGGCATTTACAGTTTTGCAAAAGATTTATCATAAAGTAATAATACAAATTTTTATTTCATTGAACAAAATATTTCTGACCCAATGTTGAATTTTAAAGATATTTTGTTTCATTTTGGTTCTCAATAAGGTCCTGAAGCAGTCTATGATATAATTGTCACGTACATTGTATATGTATTTAAGGAGAAGATATTCATTGTTACCTTAAATAAACTAGTATTGATTTTTTTTTTTCAAAATTACATTTTTTTTTTTTTCAATTTTATTTTTGTTCTAATGGTTAAAAAAAGCATGTGTAACTGAAATCACGAAACACACATTTTAACCAAATTATGTTTCTTCCATTAATTTTCTGGATTAAATGTTAATGTTTTCATTAAATTTTAATGATCAGAAGCAACTCTAATTAATTTAATGTTTTTAGTTTTTTTTTTTCAGATATACTGTGTTGTCTATTTACATTTTTCTGCTAAATAAATTCTGGTAAATAATTCTCTAGTAAATATTCCTTAAAAAAATAAAGTTTTAATAATTTTATTAGTAGTAGTACTATCATTACATTTAAATAATATATTTGTCACAGTTTCTTCAAGTTAAACCAAACTTTAATTTTTATGAGATGCTGTAAATACCTTTTACGTTTTTTCAACCTTTTTTTTTTTTTTTATTAAATTGTAAAATGCTCCTAAAGTGACTCTCAGAGCAGCTCTGGAAATTATGTTTTTGTATTCCTGTACAGATATGTTGAGCCTGAAAACACTGCAAGCATCACAAGTGCGCTGCAGTATGTGTGTAGTAAACAAAACCGCACGTCTGCGCCATTAATTCACATGGAGACACGCATAACATGCAGGATTCATGTTTGAATGGCATTTTTGTGTCTTAATATTCACAGACACTAGTCCATATAACATTTTAATTTAAGTTTACTGACCTAGCCAGTTTTGATTTATTCTCCAGCAGTGGATGTGAAGACCTTGCTCCCCTCTGGGATGCAGAGTCCGGTGGGAGGTGGAGGAGATCAGGGTGGAGGCAGCGGCGGGCCGGTGGACCTGCGTACGGACCCGCGTCTGAGTGCGCTAAGCACGGTGGACCCGGCGCTGAGGGAAAAACAGCTACAGCACGAGCTGCTCTTGCTCAAACAACAACAAGAGCTGCAGAAACAGCTGCTGTTCGCCGAGTTCCAGAAGCAGCACGAGGTTTTGACCCGCCAACATGAAGTGCAGCTACAGGAACATCTGAAGGTAGTGCCCTTTCTGTCCTCTCTGTACACATCTTCTCCTTGAACTTTGATGCTTGACTTGTGAACTCTTTCTGAACAGCAACAGCAGGAGATCCTTGCCGCAAAGCGTCAGCAGGAGCTGGAGCAGAAGAGGAAGTTGGAACAGCAACGTCACGAAGAGATGGAGAAGCAGAGACTGGAGCAACAGCTCCTCATGCTGCGGAACAAAGAGAAGGGCAAAGAGAGTGCGTATTGCTCCATTAATCCATCCATTATATGCACTACAACAGATCTACAGTGAACTCGTTTCACCGCACAGTCGCCGCTCATCATTTGCTGTTGTTTATTCTGATGCTGATTTCCAAAATGTGAATAGTTTAAGTACACTGTTCACCTTTTGGTTGAATGAGTAATCACCTTGCTGAGCAGTACATAGTTGATGTTTATTGTTGTTTGCTGCTATAATTACACACTGTCATGAATCCCTTGAAGTACTTTAGGCACAGTAGGAACAAATTGCTCTATTATTCCTTGTCTTTGGCTGTTTACACTTAAAAACGACACAGTGCCGAACTAGGCATTATTGCATCACAAAATTAACATATTAGATCATTTTCAAAACCTTGTAACCTGCCTACATAGTATACTGTAGTAACCTCATAAGTGCACACATAGGCAGCTATTATGTGCAGCATTCACATGACTCGGTAGAGTTAAAAAAATATATATATATATATAAAGATACGTATTTTTTGTTATTAATAATTAAAATAACTATTTTTTTACTATTTGTTTTTGGTATTGGATCAGTTATACAGTACAGTTAAATAATTTGGTAAGTTTTTATTTATTTATTGAAAGTACTTTATGCTTTTATTTAGCTCGTACACAGTGAATTGATCAAAAGTGACAGTAAAGACATTTATAATGTTACATAATATTTCTTCTTCAAATAAAGGCTGTTCCTTTGAACTTTTTAATCATGTCCTGTTTATTCATATTACGGTTTACACAAAAATATTAAGCAGCGCAGAAAACCATCTTCAACATTGATAATGATGTCATGTAATGGCTGCAGAAAATGTAGCATTGATATCAAAGGAGTAAAATGCATTTTAAAATGTGATTTCAAATAGAAAACTTGTTTTAAATTATTATACTACTGTATTTCAAAATATGACTGTTTTTACTCTATTTTTGATCACAATTCATCTTTGATTTCAAAGAACTAAAAACTATTTAGAAATCTTCAAATACACACAGATAAAGACACCGATGCATATTTGTGTTTCTGATGTCCTTTGACTCTGTTCTCAGGTGCTATCGCCAGTACTGAGGTCAAACTGAAGCTGCAGGAGTTCCTGTTGAGCAAGAAGGAACCCGGTCCCGGTGGACTCAACCATTCCTTCCCCCAGAAGTGCTGGTGAGAGAAAGTCCATATCGCTCAGCCTTCTTCTGTTAGTTAATATATCAAAGACAGGTTCAATGTGCACTATTTCCCTGCAGCATGATGTAAAACGAATTCGTTCATAGCATGATCAAACTGATACTACATCATGCCACATTATGGTGAAAGGATATGGGTCTCATTTGAGTTGTGATGGATGGGTCTTTGTAATGGACTGTGTTTTTTTGTTTTTTAAGGGGGGCTCACCACGCATCCCTGGAGCAGGGCTCCCCTCCACAGAGCAACACACCGGGCACGCCGCCCTCCTACAAACTCCCCTCATTGTTAGGGTCCTATGAAGGCAAGGATGACTTCCCTCTCCGTAAGACCGGTGAGTAGGCTTCTTGTTTATATGAAATAAACTGTTGCTTAACTGTGTAAATGTTACACTGCAATTCAGTAGGATTTGTTTTTTGTAATGAAATGAATACTTTTACTTAGCAGGGATGCATTACATTTATCAAAGGGGACATTAAAGATAATTATAATGTTATGCAAAATTTGTATTTCAAACACATGCTCTTTTGAACTTTCTTGCTATTAACTGATAAGTTTCTATTATTAATTTACCAGTAATCGCTGTCCTTTTACTGTTTTTCAAGCGCTTGTTTTTTCTCAAAGAAAATGACAATTTTTGTTATCTTAATGAATTCATATAATAGCTATTGACATTGACGCTGCATTATAAACATCAGTGGATTGAATAAGCCAATGCATCAGTGTTTGCGTGTATACTTTAGATGATTATTTTCCTTCTCTACATGAATGATGCTGTTCTGGAGTCACCAGCGGTTTTGTGTGAAGAAGTTTGAGCTGTTTAGCACTGCAGAGGTCTCACAGAAGATGCAAGGGTGTGTGTGTGTGTGTGTGTGTGTGTGGGGATGAAGCGAGGAGTCTGCAGGTGTGAGTCATAATGAGTCATCAGAACAGCGGACCTACACACAAACACACCTCAGAGCACTGTTACTTTAATACCCTTGAGATACTATTATAGTTTTTGTTAATAATCAAATAATTTCTTTGTTTTCACTATAATCTTAGTTAAAAATTGTGTAATTTTTTGTTTACATATTTGTGTGTGTGTTGTTTTATATTTTGGTTCTAGTTAACTATAATAGCACCGCATATTAATATTAGCAAGAAAACCGTTTTCATACAACAAAATGATATTTATCATTGCCTACCTTGCAATCTACCCCTCACACAACCTGCTGTCATCATCAGATTTAAAGCAAAAGCACAGTTTAGCCTGTTTATGAGAGATTCAAATACAGAGAGCCACCTCAAACGTCGTCTCACATCATTTCTGACATGTTTTCGACTATATTTGTGAGGGTTTTTTCAAAGTACTGCTGGTCATCTGCTGTTCACTCTTACAGCCGCCAGCCATACTCCAATACTCCCACACAGATTCAGTGAGTTTGTTCCCCACCCCACACACACACACATCTGCTATCTGCCTTTTACACACTGCTATCTTTTAAACTGTCACACCCACACTGCTTTATAAAGCTCTCTATAATAAAACTGACACACATATACCATCCGGAGGATAGGAAGACACACACACACACACACACACACACACACATACATGCCCTCTAGCTTGGACTTCAGCGCACTTATAAAGTAATGGCAGACGGGTCTGTTACCGTGGGCCAAGCGCTTACTCTTTATTACCACTGTTATGGCTACACACCAGCAATCTCCTTACATAACGTGCCCTCAGTTAGTGTGTGTCTTTCCATCCCGTCCCCTCCCCCTCGTCTCACACTTTTATTTTAAATCTAATTAAATCCATACTAAAGTCACTGATAGCATTAGAGGCTAAAGTCCTTTTGGCTCTATATGCCCAGTGAGGCTGTGACGCACAAAGGGGCCCAGAAAAACACACAGGGCTCGGTCAAGCCGCTTTACACACGGCCTGTTTGGATGATTGCCCCAATTTCTTCTCTTTCAAATCCCTTTTTACTTCAATTAGTTTAATTTGGCTCGGCGTCTCCGGAATCAACAAGAGATAAAATCGGCACGCTGTAAATATAACGTTTATCTATAGTGTATGAGAGAAAGAGATATGGGCATGGACGGGCGGTTGCTGTCCATGGTCCTGATGCACAAGAGTGACAGATGCAAACCCTCATTAGTGGTGGTTATTAAGTGAATTATGACTATTGTAATTGTTTATACTTAGGGTGAAGCCCCTATATAATGAACCTTGCTTTGCAACTCACTCCCCTTAAATGATATCTCAAATCATGCTGGGTTTGCTGTTACATTTCTAAGTGATTGAATCTTTTTCTTTCTCTCTTCTGTTCAGCCTCTGAGCCCAATCTGAAGGTACGTTCGCGATTAAAACAGAAGGTGGCTGAAAGGAGGAGCAGCCCACTTCTGAGACGGAAAGATGGTACTGTGATCAGCACCTTCAAGAAAAGGGCGATTGAGATCTCAGGTAAACCATGTGTGCGAATTCAGAACTGTTTGCATAACCTCATGAGTGTTAAAACAGGTATTTAAACAGGTTTGAACTGAGAACTACTTTTTCTGGTTTTATGCTAAAAACTGTCCAAATAAAATGATCTTTCTTTGACAGATCCCCTGTTTTAAATTGTAAAGGCATCTAAATATATTTAAATAAAACATATATATTTTTAAAAAGTATTTACATTATATTTATGAAAAGTGTGCATCGGATGCAAGTTGGCATGTGTATCATAATGCATAATTTCTAACATATTTACATCGGTAAAAAACTGTTTATTTATATATAATTATTAGTAGATGCTCCATATTTTTATTATTTAGAAATAATAATTTGTGACTAATGTTTTGTATGTAGACTGTTTTCTTCTCTCTAAACTGTTTCTCAAGTGCGTTCTCTTATCACCGCTATGGATGTGCATCAAGATGCGTATCACATTGGCCATATTTATAGAGATGCTAAAATACAATATATATGTGTATTTATAAGTGTATATATGTGTGTGTGTATGTGTGTGTGTAGGTGTATGTGTGTGTGTGTGTGTGTGTATTTTGTGATGTGGCCCATAAATATCTTTAAAATATTATACAGAAAATATTTGCAATGCAATATTTCTCCACAATTCTCTAAATTTGACTGTGTAAATTTGAACTTATTTACCTTTGTTTCATTATTTTTATTGATTTATTTTTCTCGCACCATTTAGTTAGACTCAAAGAAAACGTTATTATTCAAATAATAATATAAATTAAATAAACATTAGTTGTGTATTAAGCATGTAAACAATGTGAAAGCGATGTAAACCTTCATATATCAGCACCTGAGTTGTGTTCAAATAAGCCTGTTAAAAAAACAAACTGCCATCAGATGTGTGAAGATTTGCGAACAGAAGTAATAAACACATAGGTATTGTGTGACTCCTGTGCTGTTTGGAGGAAGGGAACAGTTTAACATCCTGCTGGTACATAAAAAATGGTTTAATCAATCACAGAATATTGTGAAATCATCAGCTATGTTTTTTAACGATGCAGCTAAAATGAGATTGTTGAAATCTGTGTGTGTGTGTGTGTTTCAGTGTCCTCTATGTGCAGCAGTGCTCCTGGCTCGGGTCCCAGTTCTCCGAACAGCTCTAACTGTGCCATTGCCGAGAATGGCTCCAGCGGGTCCGTCCCAAACATCCACGCTGAGGTGAGAGACTTAACCCCCTACACGTTTAGCTCTCTTCTGCTCTCGCACTCCCCTCGCTTCTCAATAGGTTAGGGATGAAAAAAGACAATAAATTGGCTTCACCTAGATAATGACACTGTTTCTATGGAAACAATCTATCGCGCAGAGCCTTGTGATGGCCTGGGATAACACTGGTATGCAAATCCTGAAGAAAAAAACCCACACACACACACATGTTCTGAGAGTCAGCCTTGCGGTGACTTATATCTGTAGGCTCAAGAATGGCCAAAGCTGCTCTGGATGGACAGCAGGAATCTGCCTGGGGTCAACCCTGCATGCTAAGCAGCTAGCCTTGAGGATCACCTTAACCTTGAGAGCAAGAGAGAATGAAAGTGGATGTGCTCATGCAACAAAGGGCTTGAAGCTGTGTGAACGCTGAATTTGAATGAGCCAGATTGTGTTTCATTTCGGATGACCGGCATATTAAATGCAAAACAAACAGCACTTCGGTTTAAAGACAAATTCTTACTATTATCTAGTTGTAACTTGCTTATTAGAATGCCTATTATTAACACATTGGATGTTTGTCAGTACTTATAAAGCACATATTCTCTATAACCATACATCCCTAATCCTACCTAATACCTACTTAGCAATTTAACAGCTTCCTTACTGTATATTAATAAGAAGTAAATTAGCGTTTATAGCAAATTAAAAGTTAATGGTTTGTTAATAGATAGAGTTGGAAATAGAATAAAAACAAACAAATAATGTCATTTACAGTGTTTACATGTAGTTTATGACTTTGGATTAAACTATTTTTTCATTATGTTTGTCAAACTATTTTTATTGAAATAACTAATGTTTTTCATTATTTTTGTCAATGAATGTTGTGATTATGTATTTTTATTATAAATACAATTGTTTGCTTTTGGTTATGCCATCCTTATCGCAGTCCATGTTTACATTTTGGGGAATTTGGAATGCTTGCTGAAGAGGTTTGATGAACCTCATCACATAATGTGTTGAGTCTTGACTAAGTGCTCTGTTGTCTTAAAAGGGTAGAAAACATTTGATTTTAGCATCCCTTTGTATAGATTTTTTAACACGTTAGGTTATTGCCAGTGGATGTGATGAGGATGAAGTGTGCTGGAGTTTGTCTCATCAACCAGAGGGGAAAAAAATCCCTTCAAATGGGCGCCAGTGGAGATGACTTAAGAATCACTTCATTAGCTCTGTCCGGCATGCAACGGCTGCATACCACTCTCCAAAAATAGTCTTAGATCGCCATTCCAGAGCCTCTGTAGCCTAGCAGTACAGCTTGGAGAGAAGTGATGGATACATTTGAAGGAGAATAGAATGCTGACATCATCTCTGCTGCAGGTAGGGCGCTCTGCCACGGAATGTCCGCTTTGTCTTTTTCTTCCTCGTCTTTTCGTAGTGTTACATTTGAGTCAGAGTGAGAATGACGTACATTGTATGAACAACTTATAATGGAAGGCTTAAATTGGGTCTTCTGGGATGAATAACCGTTGCCTTGTAAAGTAGATCCATTAGTTTTTGTTCTTTGGCTTTGAAAATGGCTGCGCTCCAAGTATAGGGTCAGATGATGGGATTACCAGTATTAACAAACACCTCCACGTTTCTCACATCGCTTTATTTTGGGACATTTTTTTTTTCAGTTTTTAGAAATAAGAAAAAAACAAACATTTTAATTATTCTTATGACTGCTTAGCTCATTTCTTTAACGTGGCAACTGGAACTGTTGTCGTCTTCAAGTGGCGCTCATCCAGTCCCAAATACAGACAATCCATTCCCACATGCTGCTTTGCTCGACACAACTCAGTAAGGATTTCCAAAGAAGAATGCTTTCAAGTGATCAAGTCAAGCCGAAACTCCTCGTCTGGGATGCCTTCCTGAGATAAAACGTGCTCTTTGTGCTGTTTGAAGTGTACATCTTGAAATATAGGTCTGCTGTTTGTCCTGTGGGACTCAACGTCTTTCTCTCCCTTTCTGTTTCGACAGCAGTTGCGTTCTCTGCATCAGTCTTTGACTGGAGATGGGACACCGAGTCCCCTTAGCCTCTACACCTCTCCATCTCTGCCCAACATCTCTCTTGGACTGCCTGCCAACGCGCACATCACGGTGAGTGTCCTCAGCTAAAGCCTGCTGGCTTCGTGGTGATGATTCAGAGTTAGCAAGTGGTGTAGGCTGAACCCTGGTGGGCTTGCCAGATCATTAGGAAGCTTTTACCCTAGAGCTTTTGATCTGGACTCAAGAGTTTGATTGATGTGAAAGTGCTTTTCAGAAGAAACACACCACTGATCCAAACCCTAGTCTATTCTCGGGGTACGGTTCATGTGAACTACACTACAGTTGGTTTGAATGCTATTTGTCCTAAATTGTAACTTTTAAAGATGCCTAGTTTGCATCTTTGCACACTCTTGGTCACAATTATAGTATTAAGCATTGGTGTACAGTCCTCTGAAAAGGCCACTGTCCTGCAGAGTTTACCTTTAATCCTAATTACAAAATACACACCTGAACCAGCTAATCAAGGTCTTTAGGGTTACTTGAAATTTCCAGGCAGGTGTGTTGGGACATGTTGGAGCTACACTCTGCAGGATATTGGCCCTTCAGAAGCTGATTGGACACCTCTGGTATAAAACAAGCTCTCACAGTGGTGACCCAAAAGTACAATGTGAAAGGGGATGGAATCATACTGGTTCTGGTTTGGACCAAGCAATCAAATCCAGTGAGAAAACAGCCTTTTAGGCTTTTGGCTTTAAGCAGCTTACTGTTCCCATGCCTGCAGAGTAAATTCTGGTTCTCTTCTCCTCCACTCTAGGCTCCTCAGAAACTCAGTGGCCAGCAGGAGGCAGAGCGGCAGACAATCCAGAGTTTGCGTCAAGGTGGGGCACTGACAGGGAAGTTCATCAGCACATCGTCCCTGCCGACGTGCCTTCCCACCGGGGCACCCCTTGACCCCGAGCCCCCATCCGCTTCTAATAGCCACAGTAGCCATTCCTCGCTGCTCCAGCACGTCCTACTGCTGGAGCAGGCTCGTCAACAGAGCGCGATTCTCGCAGGTACTCACAAGTCAAGTCACCTTTATTTATAGAGCCCTTTTAACAATACAGATTGCGACAAAGCAACTGAACAGCAATTAATTAGGAAAATAGTATGTCAATAATGCAAAAAGGCATCATCCAGCTCAGTTCGGTTTAAATAGTATCTGTTCAGTCAAGTCGAAGATATCGCTGAAAATTAAGTGTCCCCAACTAAACAAGCCAGAGGCGACAGTGGCAAGGAACTGAAACTCCATCGGTGACAGAATGACATAAATTCACACTATACAGTCAGGTTACCCTCAATGCACTGCAAAAAGCTATAAATGCATAAATGTGAATGTGTTGTATGTAAATGTACATTTGTCAGTGCCTTAAGGCAAGAAACATACTTTACATAAGTATGCAGATTAGGGGTTGGAGATATACTGGTAGACACAATTAACCTGCAGAAATATATAAATCGGTCAACTATCGTCTCTATCGCATTTACACATTTACTACATGGTCATAAAAATGTATTGTTTATATGCAATTTTAAGCATTGCTGTACAAAAACAAGTGACTTTAAGCAGTTGAAATGCAATTAGCAGCGAAAGAGAAATAATTTTGCTATACGTGTGCACTGTCTGAGAGACTGTTTGTGAGTGCTGTCAGAGAGGCACATACGTGAAGACGGTGCTCATAGAGCGCCAGAGTGTTTTTGGCTCTTTATAAGCCTTGAACAGTTAAATACACTTATGTGTTAAAATGCCTGTGTAAACACCATGTAAACAAAGTAATTTACAGTAGGTTTTAAGTGAAATCAAACAGCTGACAGAAAAATGTGTAACAGTATATTCTGTTATATTCAGCTCTTAAAGTGACAGCAGTCTAATAATGCATCAATCATGTTAAATTAAACAACAAAAAAGAGAAAATCTCTCACGGCTCTAGTCTAAATCACTTTTGTGTTTTAGAAATATATATTTAATTTACACAGTGGAGAATATGCATTGCTTTTATACATTTGATTAGTTTAACTGATTTGGTCTGCAATGTTCTCTTCAAACTGTTGCCTCACCATAAGTTGAAAACTAAGACATTTTATGCAAATTTTTGCCGTGGGAAAAAACTATGTGCAAAATTAAACTTGTATGGCTAGACAGTCTACATTCAAGTAATTGTCCTTTTAGGTCTTACAGTTCAGGTCTGCAGTGTGCTAACAATGAATGTCCAAAGTCACGGTACCACGATACCAAGTTGACAAGAAAAGCAATGTTAAAAATAGTTTGATGTGTAAGTGTAACAGCTTACACTTTTCATCTTGATCTTTATCCCGCAGTTCCTATGTATGGGCAATCTCCGCTGGTAACGGGTGAGCGGATGTCCAACAACATGCGCACAGTGAATAAGTTGCCTAGGCACCGGCCGCTGAGTCGTACCCAATCAGCACCCCTGCCTCAAACACCACAGGCCCTGCAGCACCTCGTAATGCAACAGCAGCACCAGCACTTCCTCGAGAAACAGAAACACTACCAGCTAAATAAGGTATATGGATCAGATATTTGATGCTGTTCGAGCTATTTAGCAGCAAAATGCTAATAAGCTCCACCTCCTTTCAGATCCTCTCCAAAGGGGCGGAGCTTCCAAGGCAGCCTCCCACGCACCCCGAGGAGACGGAGGAGGAGCTTACAGAAACCGCAGAAATGCAGGACGAGCAGGGGGAGGGCCTTGATCCTGTAAGGGAGGGGTTACAGAAAGAGAGCTCTGGCGAGACCACACCCCCTTCAGAACGTCTGGTTCCGTTGAAGGGAGAAAGCACAGAAAGTGACTTGGAGGAAGAAGATGATGAAGATGAAGCCATTGAACTGAGGGAATGTGATGAAGATGGCACCCCCTATGGCCAGGTGAGAAATTATAGCTTTTTTATATTGAAAGTATAAAAAAACAAAAAACAGAATTGACCCTTTTGTAAAAACCTGAAAAAATTTTCATCAATAAATATCTTCAATTATTTTTTAGGGTCTTTAATGTGTCGTGACAGATTATTGTGTTCCCTCAGTTCAAGTGCCAAGTGAACCAATCGCCTTTTCATATTTACTTAAAACATGAAATAAACATGAATGAACATCAGAAAATATTTTATCACAACCGTGGCTAGACATCAATGCACAACATTTTTCAAGTTTAAGTCCACCAAAGTTAATCTACTCTCCTGACTGATTTGCTAGTTGGGCAAGATGGCGGATACGGCATTCTGATTGGTCAGATCGCCTGTCAATCAAACTCTTTGCAGATGGTCAATTGCAACAAATAATAATGACTATTTTTAACCAGGTTTCCTGAACTTGTCTAACAAACTGCTAGCCCCACACCAAGGTTGCACCACTGCTATTTCAGATAGAAAGAAATGACACACTTCACCTCTAAAGTAATTCACAGAGCTGCCAACATGCCTTTTGCATAGTATTTTTAGTTTCTCGGGCTTCTAAGGATCACTGCCCTTCTGAAATTGCAATTACCTTTTGTTTACTATTTGTTTATCACGTTAAGACGGCTTTCTATATTTACCCCTTTCTCCTTTATCATCTTTTTTCCCCATCCCCGTTCTATTTTGCATAACATGCAAAGCTCTCAACACATTCAGAAACATTCTTCATCTTTAGTGTTGAGTGAATTTCAGTTATGGAAGAGCAGGGTAGTCACTGCATGAGTCACCGTGCAGAACCTGTGCACGTAACACAGCTTACCCTCATTTGTTACGAAACAAGATGGATCTTAAATGAATTATTTTGTATTTATCGAACTAGAAGCCACTGTGTGGCTTTTGTGTTGTCGTTAGACTTTTAAGATGCATCTAATGTCTTTCCGATGACTCTGTCACTGCACTTTTCGAGAGCTGAAGTGCGTAGGCAAGTTCTTGATGAGTGTTGGGACGCACATGCGGGGGCTTGGTGACTGGAGATCGAGGGTATCCCTCTCAACCAGAGCGGTTGCAGCTTTTTCGCCCCCTGAAAAGGAGGGATTAAAGAGGAAGATTGCTCTCTTCTCTTCGTCCCACCAGTGACTCACTACTGGAGGCAGGAGGGGAGCGGGTGAGAAGAGGAGAAGAGAGACAGATAAATAATTGCTAGATAGGAAGACGCAGTGAAATTGACTTGGGAACGATGGTGGGGGTTCCTCCGAGAGCTAAAGTTTGTCGAGTAAGTGCTGCTTGCTTAGGCGTTTAGCCTTGAGGTTTTACTATTGCTCATCCGTAGTTGGGGATTTATCTCAAATGATGAAACTTTAATATGAATCTCTAGCACATGGGAAGCAGAGGTAAGCTTTTGTGACTTGAGCCAGCGAGCAGCCACGTAGCACAGCTCTAAAAACTCTTCTTAGCTTCACGGTGCCAATAGTGGCAAGCACCACTCACATTTTGTTCAGGAAGTGTAAAATCAATATTTGCCAAAGAGCTGGACTTGAGCAGATTTATCTTGCAAAAAAGTACCATGGTTTTACCATCTGATACAAGCACTGTACTATAGCGCTTTTTAAAACTTTACAGAATAGGTTCATTCTTATCTTGTAAAAAAAAGTTATATTGTATTACATTGGATTTTGGATTTGGCACAATGGTTATTCTTTTTTGTTATTGTTGTTGCTGTTTTTACATAACTATCATAGTAATGCCATGGCATTTTTTATTTTTTTTACTGTTTAAATACCATAGTATCAGTATTATATTTTTATATATTATTTATGCTTTAATTTGATTTATATGCTATTATGGTTTTTAGTAATATTTTGAATTGATTTTTATATTACATTTATTATATATACAATTATTATATATATATATTTAGTACATTTTATCATTTCAGTCTTCATTTTAAGTTTGTTTAATTATTAGTAATGTCGTAATATGCTATATTTTCTAATGTTTAATTTTCATCTATTTGCAGTATTTCAGTTTTATTTCAATCAACAAAATGTTTTCGTTTAAGTTAATAATAACTCTGTATCTTAAGAGTACCATGGTATTACCATGTTTTTACCATTAAAGCGATGTCTTAATATTTTACGAAGTACTTATTTTCACTATACTGACAAAATTTATTATACATAAGGATTTTTTGTGCCTCATGTGCATGTAATTTTGTGATATGTAATTAATCGATTGAGAAATGTGCATTATTTTGATCTATCAATTCTTATTCGTCATTTTGTTATATATGTGTGTGTGTGTGTGTGTGTGTATGTGTGTGTGTGTGTGTGTGTGTGTGTGTGTGTGTAGCGCCACTGCGGCGATTCATGCTGTTATGTATTCCAGCCCATACATTTGCATGACATCCAGGCAGATTTGATCCTGGAAAAGAGCTCAATTTGATCTTAACACAGACCCCACAAACATGCACTTGTGTTGTGAGAGGGAGGAAGGAAAAACAAATGAATGAGTGAAAGTGAATGAGCAGGAGAGAGAGTTATTGAAAAAAGAGCTACACCCTCCTCCTCGCTCGCGCTCACTCTGCCTGCAATCATTGAGAAAAAAATTCAAAAGAGCACAGCATTAGAATTCAGACTGCATCCTCCTCGCGCAGCGGCAGACTCACACACACACACACACACACACACACACATCTACACATATACTCCCCCGTGAATGGACCGTCTCTGACTCATCTCTCCTTGGTGATTCATCTCCTCCTCCAGACCCCGCCCGCCTTCACTGCCCTGCACTTCACACCCAATCACAGCCCACCAGGGTGACGTGCCACACCGCAGTGTGTGTGTGTGTTTGTGTGTGTCTGTTGTGTGGTGACATGCAGTCACCATTGAGGCAGCGATACACGAAACACTCCTTGTCACTTCGGTCAGTCACAGACCCTAGCTGGCCTTTCCTTCTCATTAAAACACCCCCACCTATGTCCTTGTGTGTGTGTGTGTGTGTGAGTGCCTCTGCTTGTCTGCCTGAGTGTCTTGAATACAAATTGAGCCCCCGTCACCTGCCATAGTGAGTGAGACAGATGCTGCATGGCTTTAGCGTCTCGAATAAAGAGGGAGTTGGTACGAAAAAGGGAATTGTGAAAATTTTTGTGTGCTGGCATACATTCAATCTCAAGGTCTCGTACAGGAAAAAACAACAACAACTAGTATGAATCCCATCATCTCGCATGTGCTTCCATCGCACGTTGTCCTGCATCAGCGGCTGCTGTCTCAGTGCTCCCACACACACACACACACACACACACACACACGTTCATTCTACTCATCTGATATAAAGCAGACTCTGAGGCTGTTTACTGCAGGAGATTTTTGGCAAATGTTTGCTGACTTTCTTTAGTGAGACAGTCCAGACCGTGTGCTTGGACTGATGTTTAGTCTGCTATGATCTTTACTTACTCTTTATTTATATACAATTACACAGTTTATTTGTATTTTGAATTAGCTTCTCTTTTTCATGTTTAGGTTTTCATTTTCATTTAAGCAATTATATTTGTTTTTAATTCGTTTTTTATATATTACTATTTTAACTATTTTAAGTTTTTCGTTTTATAGTTTTAATTACTTCCACTTAAACCTATTTCAGCTAATTACAAAGGCAATATTGTTGTGTAAGTTTTGTAAGTTAGTTTTTTTATATGTATCTTATGTGAAAAATCTAATAAAATAAAATTAGAATTTCATTTTATTTTGTTTTAGTAGTTTTAATTACTTTCAGCTAATTGCCACAGCAATATTATGTAAGTTTTGTAAGTTTAACATCTTTATCTTATATAAAAAATTTAATAAAATAAAATTTATCCAAGATCCTAATTTTATTAAATCTATTTTAGGGGTGCATCTCGTCAGTTGAATCAGTTATGTTCATTTTTGAAAACGTTTTTTTTTTTAAGTTACTAGATAAGAACGTTTGGGCTGTGAGTGTGTGCAGTTTACATTGTAGAACAAAACGTAAACATATCGTCAAGTTATGTTTACCACAGGCTTTATTTTACTCGTAAATTGAAAAAAAAAAACATTATAAAACCCCATAGGAAAATCTCACAGGAACCGATCTGAATAGAACTTAAAAACTTGAATGAAACTGCACTGAAACGAACTGATTTAAATTTTACATAACAAAACTAATTTAAACCGAATTAAACCGTACTGAACAGAACCGATTTAAGGTGTACTGAACTAAACTGAATTGAAATGAGCGGCACTGAATTCATAATGTTTGTGTGCTCTTTCCGCAGTATTTGGACCAGCAGCATGTGCAGCAACTGAATGTGTTCCAGGCCTCTCTGTCCATCACTGGAATGCCCCACAGACCCCTGGGAAGGGCACAGTCGTCCCCCGTCACTTCTAGTCTTAAAGGAGCGCCCCTGAACGAGGTTCCCATTAAGCATCTCTTCACGACAGGTACACTGCTCTGCGGTCTATCAGTCACATAGTTGAGAATTGATCTGAAAGACAATATGCATAATAGATTAATCTCAGTTCATGTTTCATATTTGTACTGGCTAGACTTTTATTTGTAATAATCTCCTCCCTCTCTCTGCAGGACTGGTGTACGACACCTTCATGCTAAAGCACCAGTGCATATGTGGGAACACCAACATCCATCCCGAACACGCCGGTCGCATTCAGAGCGTTTGGTCCAGGCTCCAGGAAACAGGGCTGCTTGGTCGCTGTGAGGTGAGTGCGCCACCTGCTGGAAGGGTCAGCCAAACAAGTTTCCAACTGTTTTCAACATTGATAATGATAAGAAAAGTTTCTTGAGCACCAAATCAGCATATTAGAATGATTTCTGAAGTATCATGTGAGTAATGACGCTGAAAATTTGGCTTTGCGTCACCGGAATAATATATAATAATAATATACATATATTAAAATAGGAGTTATTTATTTGAAGTTCTAATAGTGCTTCACAATATTACTGTTTACATAAATGCAGCCTTGCTGAGCATAAGAGACTTATTTAAAAACCTTAAAAAAAATCTATCTGATCCCAAACGTTTGAATGGTAGTGTACGCTATTGTTTAATATTTTTGAGCAGCATGTTTTATAATATAATTTAACATCAATAAACATGAAAATATCATTAGATCTGAAACATAATTTATGACTCTGAACCAAAGTGATTTTAAAAATCTTTAATTAAACGCGCACACACACAAAAAATATATAATCTCATAAACTCATTCATGTTTTGGTGAGTCATAGACGTTACCTCAACGTGCTTCTGTGTTTGTTTGTGTGCAGAGGATCAGGGGAAGGAAGGCCACACTAGATGAAATCCAAACTGTGCATTCAGAGTACCACACGCTGCTCTACGGCACCAGTCCACTGAACCGACAGAAGCTGGACAGCAAGAAACTTTTAGGTGTGTTTTAGAAGCTCTCTGTTGTGATGCGTCTTGATTTTAGGACACTAAAACAGGATTCTCCTCCTAGTACACTATCCACAAAAAGCTTCCCTTGCTTGCTTCCAATCTGATGGCTTGCTCAAGCAAATCTCCTTTGACAGACGCCTAGGCTTTTTTTAGGTTCTAGACATTTGCCCACCCCCGCTTCTGAGTCACCAGTGAAGTGTGTGTGTGTGTGTGTGTGAGAAGGTTCAGCTGCGGACAGAGTTGCCATCACTCCACCTCCTCCACTTTTATGTGAAGTAGTGCAGGCTGTTTCGACCTTGAGTGCTCTTTGTAGAACAGCGAGACAGATGATGGTTGCCTCAGCGTCATCCAATGAGCATCCTCCAGACTGAATTAGCATAGCCAATTATGCCATTAGCTGAATAGATAATGTGTGAACAACAGATGTGGGCCTAAACATAACACTCCTTCAGATCAGCTTCTGATTTGCCTTTTTTGATTTTCTAGGTCCAATAAGTCAGAAAATGTACGCAGTCCTACCATGTGGAGGCATTGGGGTAAGCTTTGTCTGGTCATCCGTTTAGTCATCACACTTCTTTCATAAAGAATGAAATGGCATTCACAATATATGTAACTGTAAATTATAGAGGCATTTACCAACAAAACAGAATATTCTGGCAAATAATGCAGGCAGGAATATGTCAGTTAGGATTTGTTTGGGTTATGAAAAGTAGGCCATTATATTATTAGTTAATATTGTTTTGTTTTATTTTAATTTCTTGTGCAACCTTACTTACATTTGGTACTTGGTATTATTAGTAGTAGTAATAAGTAGTGTCTAGAAGTTTTATCTTTTTGAATAATGTAACATTTTTATTATTACATTAGATTATAGATTATTATAAATATTTAGATTATTATTATAATAAAACCTCAAAATTATTATCGTTGTTGTTGTTGTTATGAAAGTATACATTAAATATTTAAAAACATAATAATTCTAATTAAATGTTTCATCTTAATTTAAATAAATTAGTATTATTATTGTTAGATTAGATGGGAATATATACATGATATATTATCATTAAATTAAACATCTAAATAAAAATAATAATTATTAAAGCATAATATTAAACTAAAACAAGCTTTAAATTATAATAAGTGTTTTATAATATATTAATTTTATAAATATATTATTATTGTTATTATTATTATTATTATTAAATCATTTTTTAATTGCATTATTATTGTTAGATTAGATTGGAATGTATACATTATATATTATAATAAATATACAGATACTATGATAAAATAAAACATCTAAATAATAATCATTATTATTAAAGTGTACTATTAAAAAAATACAACTTTTCAATAATAAAAATGATAACATTTTATAATATATTAATTATATAAAAAAAAAATTATTATCATTTATTATTATTATTATTACTACTTGAGGTTTTGCACTGATGAATTGTCCTGCATTTATATTAAAGTGCCCCATTATGTTATTTTCACGGTTCCTAATATTGTTTTTTGGAGTCTCCCACAATAGGATTACATGCATCCAGGGTAAAAAAAAAACACTTTTGTTTTCTCAAAATATGCATTTAATATCACCTCATTTTCCAGCTATTTTCAAACGATTCATTCAAAGCAGTTCAAAGATTAATTCTCTCTAAACCCCTCCTTTCCGTGAACTTGCTCTGCTCTGATTGGTCAGATGGCCCAGTCTGTTGTGATTGGTCTACGGCGTACAGCGAGTGTCGGAAAACGATACACCTATTTTAATAGTTCTGTATTTTGAACGTTCTATAGAAAATAGCTATTATTTATCATACTTGCAGGTTGCGATTCAGTGGAGCAGCTGGTCCAAATAAACAGGATACTGATCCATCTTTCAACCGCAAGCGTTTTGTGAATCCCGCAGATTAGAGAAGCAGTCGTCAGTAGAATGACGTGTTTGTGAACGGAGTCAAGTTGTTCGCGGCTGGCCAGTGTAGAACCCGGCGTGCATTATGCAAATGTATTACCCTGTGTCGTGTAGCTGTCACAGAAGTGGGATTCGAATTAATAATCTACAGGCTCTACAGAGTCATTTCTTTATTTTGGGAGATAATGACTTTATTTATCGTGCACTTCCAGCTTTACAACTTTGCAGATCATTTACATTCACATACAGCTACATTACACACTGCATGAAATGGCATAATAGGGGCACTTTAAAGAAGTAAATAGGATCAGTTCTGAGTTCACCCATTTGTGGCAGTATTTAACAAGAATGAATGGCCTTCAGGTGGACAGTGACACAGTGTGGAACGAGATGCACTCGTCAGGAGCCGTCCGGATGGCGGTGGGCTGCGTCATTGAGCTGGCATTCAAAGTGGCTGCTGGAGAACTGAAGGTCCAGAGTTACTTCTCTTACCACAGCTTCATGTTTAATTGATGTTCTGGCATGAATATTCAGTGCTTATATTATATCACATCTCTTACGTGGTCCTCATCTCCCTTCTCTTCTGTGTTTGTTTGATGGACAGAACGGGTTTGCAGTGGTCCGTCCTCCTGGTCATCACGCGGAGGAATCAACCGCCATGTAAGTAGTCTGTGTAAAATAGTTCATTAAAAAAAACAATATTTTCAGTGCATCATTGAAATTTGTGTACGTCAAATTATTTACTCCAAATATGCATTTTAATGATTGATGCATGGACTTCGGTGTCTTGGAGTGAGTTTTGTGTTATCTAGATGGATAAATGGTGTATGTGTGTTCACATGAATAACGTCCACTGCTCTGTGTGTGTCTTGGCAGGGGTTTCTGTTTCTTCAACTCAGTGGCCATCACTGCCAAACTCCTGCAGCAGAAACTGGGGGTGGGCAAGATCCTGATCATAGACTGGGTGAGATTTTAGGGAGGGGCTTTGGATGCTACAGTTACGAGAATTTGTTCGTTAATAGTACAGCAGAGAACAAAATCAGACTCAACTCAGTGTTACAAAACCACTCATTTCTTAGGATATTCACCATGGAAATGGGACCCAGCAGGCCTTCTATAATGACCCCAATGTGTTGTACATTTCCCTGCACCGTTATGACGATGGCAACTTTTTCCCAGGCAGCGGAGCTCCCGAGGAGGTAACAACATTTTAGTCACTGTGGGAATAGTTGCTTCCTTTAGTCACATGACCAGACTGGTCTTTTCTTTGTAACTGACCGTCTCTCCTCTCTAGGTGGGTGTAGGTCCAGGAGAGGGCTTTAATGTCAACATTGCCTGGACAGGTGGAGTGGAGCCACCTATGGGTGATGTGGAGTATCTAACTGCCTTCAGGTGAGATCCGCACTTCCTGTCTGTCAGAGAGAAATAGAGAAAATGGAAGAAACCTTATACAAAATATAGCCCCACTTTCAGTATAAAAAATATGCTTTTTTTGAGGCAGGACATCAAAGCGATTGCTCTTTTAAAAATGTATTAAATTAGTTTCTGGATTACACTGGTATAAAGCTGCAGATTTGTTTGTAAATCAGAGTCTTGCTGTCCGTGTGCTTGCAGGACGGTGGTGATGCCCATAGCCAACGAGTTCTCCCCGGATGTGGTGCTAGTGTCAGCTGGATTTGACGCTGTGGAGGGCCATCAGTCCCCCCTGGGTGGATATAATGTCACCGCCAAATGTGAGTTTGCTGTTTTTATGTTTCCAGTATCAAAGGTCAGATGACACAAATGCTGTTTGTGCCCCTTGATTGCATAGATGCGTTGCATTATACACAAAAAAAATCTATTTATGTGAACTTGGACTACCTCGGTTGTTCTGGGACATTGCTTTGGGGGAGCAGTAAATATTGGTGTCACACTGGTAGTACATTAGACCAATAGTATGGAAGGCTTTTTCACTGTTAACCTATATTTCTGTTCAAATTGGGCGTTAAGGTTTGCTGAAGGCTTTAGAGTTTATTTATAAAGCATGAATTACCCAGCATGCTCCTCGCTCTCTGCGTAGGTTTTGGCCATCTCACTAAGCAGTTGATGAAGTTGGCTGGTGGCCGTGTGGTTTTGGCGCTGGAAGGAGGTCACGACCTCACCGCCATCTGTGACGCATCAGAGTCCTGCGTGGCTGCATTGCTTGGAGACGAGGTGCCCATCATTCATTCAAACACATCTGAACAGTACATGATCTTATTATATTTGAGCTGCATAACTCAACAGCGTTTCCGTTTTAACCCCTCATGTTCTGTTTTGGGGTCTCTGTGATAAAACAAAATGTTAATACTTGCCAGATTGGTTTCAATTAGATCAGAGGACCATATCTGAACAATTCAAAGGATAAATAAGTTAATCAAATTTTCTTAAATATTTTTACACATACATTATTAAGGTCTCTGGAACCCTAACATAAAAACAGCAAGGTGAATATTAGCAGAGCATGAGTTTTAATAAACATAAATGAGTTGATTTATTGTATTTGTCATGTTTTTTGTGTGTTGCAGTTGGATCCTCTACCACTGACCGTGCTTCAGCAGAAACCATGTCCAAAAGCCACATCCTCTTTAGAGAGGGTCATTGAGATTCAGAGTAAGTGAAACAGAAGAAAACTTGGCTAAGATCGTATTGTTTACATTTACATTTAGTGCAGACGCTTTTATCTAAATTTCGATTATATATTATTTTTAAAGATCTTATATAATATATTTATTGGCGTTTTATGCCTATTATTTAGATAGCACAGTATGTTGACAGGAAGTGAAGTGAGTGAGAGAGAGGTGGGGTGGGATCTGGAAAGGTCTGCGAGCCGGTATTCGAACTCGGGACGTCCAAAGTGCCATCCATGCCAAATGCCATCTTATATAACAATTTGACACTTTCTATAAAGCTTATTGGTTCATTGTGCTGCCATGGCATTTATATTTTCCATTTTCACTTTAAATGTAAAGTTTTAGTCATGTTGTTGTGTGTTGTAGCCATTTTTTGAATTGACTATTTTAGAATTTTCTAACTAAAATTTGAAATGGTGCCTTGGCAACTAGCTGAAATAAAGTGTTATATTTTATTTCAGTTATGTTTTATATATATATATATATATATATATATATATATATATATATATATATATATATATATATATATATATATATATATATATATATATATATAGTTTTGATTAACTGTAATAAGATCTTGATGAAGTAACGATCTAGATCATTATTTTTCTTCTCTTGATCTGTAGGTAAACACTGGATGTCTCTGCAGAGATTGGCTCCTACAGTGGGTCAATCTCTACTGGACGCTCAGAGACGGGAGAAGGATGAGGCAGACACTTTGACCGCCATGGCATCTCTCACTGTGGACAACGATCAGCAAAAGACCTCCACAGAAACCAGCAGGTACTGCAACTCCACAGCCTGTTGTCCGCTGTTTTGTAGACCATTTTAATACATAATTTAGCCCTGCATTAACCGCTAACCAATCGCTCCATCCTCAGATCAGCAGAGGAGCCGATGGAGGAGGAGCCTGTGTTGTAGAAGAGCGAGTACAGTGCATCACTGCTCCAACCTTCTTGTCCACGCGTGCTTGGCACTGGTCACCCTGACGTCACGCCTCATGATCCTCCTCCCAGCTCTTTGATTGGTTCCCTCGGTCCTTCACTCATTTCCAGGTGCTTGACTGACACATTCACAGCCCACCCACTTTCGCTTTTCTGAGGTTAAAGCATAGCAAACTGTTGCCAAAGGGGATGGCAAGGCATGATGGGTAATTACAGGACCACTCCAGTAAGGGTTGAGCAGCTGGACCGGCCGGACAATTGGGTGCTCTTCAGAGAGAGGCCTTTGATTTCATTTTCTCATTGTATTGGACTGAGGACGTAAAGAAGAAAATGCAAAAAAAATCGAAAGAAGAAGAGGAGGAAGGGAAAACAACATGACAGCGCAGGGATGTTGTCACTCAGAGGACTGCGAAAAGCTTTGTTTTCTGTACAAAGTATATGTACAAAGTTCTAAAAAAAAAAAGCCGACAAGCAGCAAAAATACTTGAGCACATACTCTCATTCACAAGCAACACTGTTCCCAAAAGAGGAACCTGCTGTGTCGAAACACCTTTTGCAGACAAGTATACTCGTTTACACTGTACCGTGTCGATTACTTGGTATACTTGTTCACCTGTATAATAGCCTCTTATGAAAAGCACACAAACATACCAGAACTAAGTATATAATATATATGAATATACATATACGTATATATGTAAGCATATATATGTAGGTTTGTGTGTACCGTATACACATTTGAATTTACAAAAAAAATATATAAGTACTTTATATCCCCTATGGAACATTTTCTTATCAGCTTTGGATGTACATACAGTAAAAAAGACTGCAGAATTTTATCCAGAAGTTGAAGAACGGATGTTAGCCTTTGTTCCCAGAAGCATTTCTTTTCTCTCAGAAAAAAACAGTACTTTTTTGGTATATATGGCTTTGCTATTATATACTCGCACATAAACTTAAATAATGGCAACCCATCCGTTTTACGACAAAGGTGTAAAATACGAAGAGAGGATTTTTAAAGCGTCCATCTCAACCTTCGGTGGAGAACAAGGATCGGCGCATTGTGGTAATGTCTCAAGAAAGACTTTTTCCAAGAACTTGGTGCCTTTTATACTAAGGAAAACATTTGACAACACCGATACTTAAAGAATCGAGAATCCTCAGACTTAACTTTCATTGATTTCTTTGTTTTTCAAATTGCCTTAATTTTTTCAACGAAGACGAATTTTAGCCATGAACGACGGAGAGCACAAAATGATCCTCCTCCTCCTGCCCCACTTTCTTTCCATTTCTTTCTTTTTTTTTTCTTTTTTTGGAGGGGGGGGGGTGTAAATGTTGTGTTCTTGGTAAAAGGTTTTGATACTTTTATTTTACTGTTAACAAAAGAACGAACGAAAGAAATTCAGCGATTGTTTTATTTATCAGTCCTGTGCCATAGATGAGCACATGACGTGATTGTTTGGAAACACTGACGATGTTGTGACCAACTTGTTTAGCCTCACCTTCCTTTGTACAGTTATTTGTTTGGCTCCCTTACGTTCTTTTATTTGAAACTTGTTTTATTTGACTTTATTTCCATTGGCGAGAGAGTGTGTTTTTTTAATGTCATTTCCTCTCTTTTTTTTACAAAAATGTCAAAGAAAACAAAAAAAGTCTGTATCAGTGTTAATTTGGTCATTTGATTTGAAGTATTCTCTGATGAGGAATGTACAGCGTGGTACAGATATTATCAATGATGTTGATTTATGTCACTGTGCAGTGCATTTGGCATTGTCCTTTTTCAGGATTTAACAATATTTTTTTCCGGCAATAAGAGTGACTACCACTTTTTTATTATTTAACACTAAAATACTCTGCAAACTTTTGGTTACATTTTCGTCATTTTTTTGATATAGCTTTTATGCTATGTTTACGGTTAGTTTTCACCAGACTAATTAGTATTGTTCATAACTGTTGACAGTCGTCTAATAGCTGTATGCTGGTTAATCACTTGTGGATGAAATGCAATGGCTTGTTTATGACCCTGATATAATGATCCTTCATTACATTATTCACTATGTGGCAACATCTTTTGGGGGGCCAAATTCGATTTAATCCACTGCATCTTTATTTAACATCATCCTCTTCCTTTAGCAGTGTCACAGCAGCAGCATTACTCAGTCTGGGAAGTGACGACTTGTCTAATGTATAGTACTATTTTTCTTTAACGAGACTGAACCGGGCCTCGAGCATCTTGCACTAATAACAACACTGTAGGTCCGAACCTAATCGCGTTTTTATACTTTCGGCTCTCAGACACAAATTAAGAGGCATTAAAAGCAGCGTGAATAATCTCATGTGAACTCCCGTCAGCGTTTTTCGTTTTGTACGTTCATCGATTCGCCGATGAACTGTTGATGTTGAAACGTCGTAAATTCCGCTGCGCATTTCTCGACTCTACTCACTTTTGATTTATTTATTTGGAGTCAGAAATGAATAGTTGCATTGCTTACGGATCGATGTTTGTCTCGTTGTAAATCGATGAAAAGTTACGTCTTCGACGGCCTCATAAGCCTTTGGGCAATAACTCACTTTTTTTAAAAGATGTATTACAATAGCTAAAAGTGAACGGCCAGTTTTTTTCACAACAACAACACTCATCTGTTTGTTTCGTCACCATATGATAAAGTATTTGTACGTTCTGTTTTTTTTTTTCAACACTAACATCACCTTCAGCTGTTCATTCAGTATCTAACCGTCTGTCAATTTTCAGTCGTTATTATTGTCAAGCGAATTGACTTAATTGCTTTTTGCGCAAAATGCGGTTAAAAATAAACAGGAAACACTTTGTGAAAAATCAGGCTGACACTAGCCTCTGTATTTAGATACTGTAATATACACTAAGAGAATTTCCCTCTTCTGTGTGGCTATGGGATGTGCTGTCTGAATCAGGAACTACTGTGATCAGGTTTCGTAACGTTTGGATGTAAATCACCAACCATTTGTGCAGAGTTTTGTATTTTCACCTTAAATGGCGTCAAACAGTTTATTAACCGTGCAGTTGGTGGTGAACGCTTTTACTTCTTTTCTTTTCCGTTCCTTTTATACTTTTCTGGATGAATCGGCTGACCCTGAGAAGTCCCTTTTTGAGACCTAAACCTTCTCTTTGGGGGCGAGGGGTTGAGCAATACATAGAGAGGGGAAATGAGGCACTGAGGGAGATGGTTCATTTTCGATGGACGTTTTCCAAAGCGCTCTCAAAGAAAACAATGTCGACAGCGTAAACAGGGCCTTACGATGGACACTGGGAAACCTCTGTATGTGTAAAAGACATCGACATTCGCCGTGGAAGATAGCTTTACTGTCTCTGCCACATATTTTGCTATTGGGTAAATATGTATATTTATTGATAACTCATATGTTGTGTATATGTAGTGACCTATGATCGTCGAGGTTCAGAGTGCTTGTATATTTTTGGACTTTTTTTTGATAGAGCGGTTGTGTCTCCTTCACTGTCTCTTCATTGCTTTGCTGTTCTTCATCACTTGTTGTGATTGGGTGTTTCAATTCGTGAGATCTTTTGACCTTGGATTTTTAAGATCTTTTTTCTCTCTCTCGCTCTCGACTCTCTCCTCTCTTTCTTGTCTATCTTCTGGTCATATTGATATGCAGAAGTTATCTGAAATTATCAAAAGCACATTCCCTGATTTATTGTGTTCTTTCAGTGCTTTCATGTTGCGACAATACAAAGGTGTGTATACTAACTGCTACACACGTGTATATAGGGTGCATATATGTGTACACATGTGCAATACACGCTATTTGAGCAATCTATTACTGTGACTATTAATCATTAAAAATTGCTGTCCCTTTGAATCCTGCTGGTTGTTTGTTTGTTTGTGTTTTTCCTCATTTGTATAAATAAAATTCAACATATACAGGGAAACATTGGAGCCAGTGGCGTAACAGATACAAGACATTTTATTTTCATTTTATCTTCCTGCAGTATGTGCAAGTCATTGTATGCCCTGCATATCATCTTAAATTGATGAAAAAAAAAATTATGTACTGAATAAAATGTAATTAGGTTCATTTTTTAATTCATCAAAATTGTTGTATTTGATGTAGGGCTGTCAAAAATAGCGCGTTACGACGTTAATTAGTTGTTTGTCGTTAATTACGTCAAATTTTTTTACGCATTTCACGCATGCGCAGTGTGACAAATTATCTAGGTCAGGAAAGTCTCGTCGATCTCTGAATTCTCAAGATAGTAAAAAACAGCGGCGAGCGCCGCGACGAAAACACAGAAGAAGCTTAAGGTTTTACCTACTCTCAAAATAAATTCATGCCAAGCTCGCTAAACAGAGACGACTCTGGTAGTTGATACGCTGGAGCTTCTTCCTGTTATAGCGTCCTGTGTTTCACACTGCGCGTGCGCAGAACGCATACATGCAATGCAGCGAAAATTACAGCTGTTTGAAAAAGCATATGCATTTTTACTTGGTTTTACTGGCACTTGAAGCCTTCAGAACGTGAAAATATCGATCCTAAAGAATTGTGGCAGGGCAAATGAACACCTCCTAAAAACAAGAGTGCCCAGAGTGCAGAGGGCGCATGTTTGTGTTTCTGAGTTCATTCTTTCGAGTTTCTCTATGCATAATTTCATAGATATGTGGCTATGTTTAACCACTGGTTCACCTAAAACTCTTACACTATCTGTAGTTAAATGGCATGGTTTGATATAGTGCTCAGGTAAATTTGATTAAGTAAATTTTAAACTTTTGAAATTCAGAAAAAAAAAGAACCACAAATTGATGAATCAATACATGAAAATTATGTATCTGTGTCCTGTTATTTATCTTTTGGTACGCATTTCAGAAAAAAAAAAATGGTTAGGATTCAGGTGTATTTGCAAATAGTGATTAATCCTGATTAATCCACTGAAAATTCTGATTAATTTGATTAAAAGTTTTAATCATTTGACAGCCCTAATTTGATGTAATATTTTGGTTATTTTTTTTTTTAATAAATAACTTAATTTTAATAAAATATTACTCTTTTTATATGTATAATTTATATAAAATATATAATTATTTTGATAATTATTTTAATTACAATTTTAAAAATGTTTTTAAACACAATTTTGTTCATATTTTTGTTTATATTATATAATGAATAGACAAAATCACACCGCAGATATATATATAAATTGGTACCTTTTTTTTTACAATAGACAAAATAAACAACAAATGTACATATTGTGAGTGTGAGGTGCATGTTTAATCTATAAATTATGTGATTTATTTATTTTATTGTATTTGTTATTTATTCTATTTTTTTCTCTTTCGTCATTTAGGTCAGGGGGGGTTAAATTATGAAATCACAGTGAAAACAATTACGTAAAAACTACAGTATTTGACATTATTACAGTTTCTTCTTTCTAGTTATAAGTATAGTAGTAATAGTAATTAATAAATAATGATAACCATGTTACTCTACAGTCAACATTTTATGTTTCTACCTATGCATCTAAAAGTAGCCTACTTTTATGGTGAGTAGAAAAAAAGAGTTTGATGTAATAAAATACCATTTTTGTTTGTAATTTTTTAAAATAAAAATATATAGGCTAACTGACTTTAAGGAGGTCCTTTTCAAGTGTGACCTTCATATTTGGGTGTCTGGAGCAACAAAAACTTTTTTAAAAGGCCTGATTAAGGTCACAGAAGTTAAAAACAGGCTGCCCTATGTTATCATGCAGCCTTGTGCATGAATCAGGAAGATGAGCAAGTCAGAGGTGGATGAATGAGGGCGTGTGTGGTGCACTGTAGTAAGATATTCCTGATCTACTACTCCGTAGTAAAGTGGGCGTGGCTTGGTTCGCAGCGTCACTTCATTCATTCGCGCGGAACGCCTCCGTCCCGTGCTGACGCGGCTGCGCGTGTTTACGTGAGGCGACGGCTCCCGTGTCCTGGCGGAGAAGATGGCGGCTCCTGGTCCAGGGGAGTATTTCAGCGTCGGGAGCCATGTCTCCTGTATCACCTGCCTGGGGCAGCGCCTGCAAGGAGAGGTCGTCGCTTTTGACTACCCTTCCAAGATGCTGACTTTGAGTATCCTTTTGTCGTCTCAGCTTGTCATTGAGTCCTCGGGATCCACAACTGCAGAAGAGGCCTGGTCTGGGCTAAAGCCGAAGACATTTCCTGCACGGCGAAGACCGTCCACTCGCCCTTTGGTTCCGGGTTTAGCGCGTGCTGAGTCAGGTGCTGCGGATTTGAACCTCCGATTGGTTACGGCGCTTTAATCGCGCGCTCTGTAGTTCTCACACAGCCTCTCGTGGACAAAAAGGCTTTTGACCCGCACAACATGAAATTGTGCGGAGTTGATTTAAGTAAGTTATTGTAGTGTTTCCGATTATAGTAACGACTGTTACTACTCGGTCCTCGTGTTCACATAGAACACCTGGAAGGGGATTTTTAATATGCGAGAATTTCTGTACTGAATATAAATATATTGTCTAACGTTAGTTATTGGTAGATTTGGCTCACTTGTGTAGAGCTTGTGGAGCATTAAATTAATGCAAAGCCGTGGTCAAATTTACATTATTTTTGTTGTGGAGATTTTGTTTCATCCCAGTGAGTCGAATCATTTGAATCGATTCGTATATATATATATATATATATATATATATATATATATATATATATATATATATATTAATAGCGTATGGTCACCTGTCGTGCTTAGTAGAATCATAATTGTGTGCCCCCTTAAATCTCAAATGATCTGTGGTTCTAAAGAAATGGAGATTTCCGAGAAAGAAAATCGAGTCGTGCATAGAGGTTAGCCAGAATGATTCATTCGCTTAAAAGATTTGTCATTGGCAGTAATCTCACAAGACTGGGAAAAAAAAATAGACAAGTCTTGCAAATCCAACTTTGAAAACCTGCATGCTTCTGTCTTAAACGAAGGGCTTTAGCGTGGTTATTTGCGTTTATTTTATGTATTTTTAACTGCAGTTAACAAGCCATGTTGGAAGTGAATGGGAGTGGACAGGCTGTCAAATACAGCATTGATGCTCTGTCGTGCAGGGATGTGCGCGTGCGTGCTTAGGGGGCGTCAGCTAGCCTGAACGCTAACATCTCAGTTTCTCTGACTCTGTCTGACACAAAATGCGCATCCTGATGTGCAATAACTGTTCTAAATGAGGCATTTCAGTGCGTTTTTACATATAACGTTTTATTTCTCCCATGCATCATGCCCTATTTTCTTAATTTCTGTCGTTCTGTCGTGACATTGTGCTTCTTATGTGTGATTTATTTGTTACTCAAGATAGGTTTGGGAGAGGAAAAATGTCTTTGATCATTTTTGACCCTACAATACTCATCTAAGGTGGCTTCCATCTCTCATGCATTGCATTAATAAATATGGATTTGCCAAACAACTTCCTTGACTCGTGGCATCAGAATGTGCACCGTCCAGCGGTAAACCCAATCTCAGCGATGTGGTGCTTGTTAACTTGGCCTACGTGTCGGATGTGGACATTATCAGTGACCGCACTGAAACTCCTTCCCCTTTAGCATCTCTCAATTTTAGCAAGGTAAGGTCAAATGATAACCTATTCCATGTGCGTGTTGTTTATTTGTTATATCTTTTTATCTCTTCATCCCTGTGCAGCTTGTAAATAGAGCACGGGCGGAAAAGGAAGACAAGTTGTCACAAGCTTATGCAGTTAGTGCTGGTGTATCTGTAGAGGGCCAACAGCTGTTCCAGACCATTCATAAAACGTAAGTGATGGGAGTATTGTAATGCTGATCTTTGGGTGCTATTATTAACAATCTTCTGTTTTAATGCTGAAATATTCAACGTGATTATATCAAACAGAATAAAAAGTTCTCAGAATAAAAAGTCCTAATCTTCACCCGCAGCATCAAAGACTGCAGGTGGCAGGAGAAAAACATCATGGTGATGGATGATGTTGTCATCAGTCCGCCATACCAAGTGGACAACTGTAAAGGCAAAGAGGGCAGCGCTTTAAGCCATGTGCGGAAAATAGTAAGTCGTCTCAACCTTTTTTTATTCAGCAAGGGTGCATGCAACTAATTCTTATGGAAACATGTTTCCGCCACTGAATAAAAAATATAAAAAGGTTATAGTGACTTTTTCTCACACAATTCTGCCTTTTTTTCTCAGAATTGTGAGATTTGAACTCACAACTGCAAGTTTAGTCCAGTTTTGAGGGGAAAAAAGACTGTTCTCAGAATTGTGACTTTATATCTCATAATTCTGACTTTTTATTATCTAGCAATTGTCAGTTTATTTCTCAGAATTGAGTTTTCATCATGCAGTTCTGACTTTATAATTCGCAATTGTGTGTTTATATCACACAATTCTGACTTATCTAGCAATTGGGAGTTTATTTCTCAGAATTGCGAGTTTACGTCACACAATTCTGACTTTATTTTTCGCAACTGTTTATTTCTCTGAATTGCAAGTTTACATCATGCAATTCTGACTTTATAATTCGCAATTGTAAGTTTATATCACGCAATTCTGACTTATCTATCAACTGAGAGTTTATTTCTCAGAACTGCAAGTTTACATCACAGAATTCTGACTTTATAATTCACAACTATTTATTTCTCAGACTTTGTAATTCACAATTGTGAGTTTATATTTCACGATTCTGACTTTATAATTTGCAATTATGAGTTTGTATCAGAATTGTGAGAGAAAAAGTCGCAGTAACCTTTTTTATTTTTTATTCAGTGGTGGAAATGGGCTTCCATAATTTATATTCCATCAAAGAATCCTTACGGAAAAAACGTATCACTAAATTTTAAGCAGCTTTTTTAAACCGTGGTAAAATAAATGTTACTTGAGCTCTAAATCAACATATTAGAATGATTTTTGCCAGTACAGGAATATATTACTTTATAAAATGCAATTTAATAATACTTCAATATTAGTTATACTGTGTTTTTAATTTGATCAAATAAATCTGGCCTTTGAGAGTGCAAGAGAAGACTTTCAACAATTAAAAAAAAAAAACTTACCTGGCCAAAATTTTTTAACATTTGCTTACAAAAATTAAAAAAAAAAAATCATTGTGTAAAATAATTTTTAGTGAGCTTTAACTTTTATTTTAGAAATACCTTGGCACAGGACGACAACTCCATTGATCAGGTTTTTATTGGAATCCTGAATGTTGGTGAAGTTAAATAAAAAGTGTACCAGTATTATTTGCCTCAGGATTTTGTAATATAGACACACAACCTACAAGCTTTAATTCCAATTCCATGCAAATGACCGATGGCCAAAACATTTACTAATAATATGAATTGATTTGTTGTTGTTGTTGTTGTTTTGCTGTGCTAACCTTTGTGCTCTCTGTCCACAGGTGGAGAAACACTTTCGAGATATGGAGAGCCAAAAATCTGTGCAGCATTCACAGCAAGCTCCACAAACACAGAAAGACTCTGCTTTATCATCATGAGCACAGGTTCAGAACGGGAACGTTATGCTGACAAAGGAAGTGTTGTTTGTTTTAAATTAATTTTTTTTTTTTTTATAACCAATAGCTGATACTCAGCGTTATGACCAGGGATGACGGTCCTACACATCTGAAGAGAAAAACTGCTTCCACTGACAAAAGAGATGGGAATAAAATAGTGCCGTTTTAGAATATTATGTCATGTAGAAAACATTGAACATCCCTTCCAACGTCACCCCCCCCCCCCCCAATCCCATTCTGTTTGATTTCCTTGTTTTTTTCCCCTCCTGTCATCAAATAACCCATTCGTCCAATTCATCTTGCTTGGATAGCCAACAAACAAATCACATTTTCTCGTCTAATCCATAATCTTCCATTCTACCACTACTGAATGTGGCACTAAGTGTGTGAAGGTAGAACAAAAACTTTCAGACTGGATAAATACAGTTTGATTTCCTTAGCACACATGCTGGGTTTATTCTTGGTTTTTAGTTTTAGATTGACTAAGAGCTGAAGGTGGAGTAAGGGGAAATTGTACTGCACTTAGCATCTACCCAACAACTCATTTTTCCAAACATATATATATATTTTTTTTTTATAAAACTCCCTTGTTTTACTTTTAAATGTCACTTTTTAAGTGATAGACGAAGGGGTAACACTCTTGAGTACTGTAAACATCCTTTCAGTTTACAACTAATATATTATGTTGTAATTTTCTTCCATATTTGGTCCTTGCCATTTTGAATACCTCTTCCATATTGGGACCATTTTCTATGATGCAATGTTTGTATTATTGTTATTATTTCCGAACACATCCAAACTGAAAGGGTACATTCAGTGGCCGATGAGAGACTCGCATTTCTTCGTTGTTGCAGTTTCGGTATGTGTGTCGGTGTTAGACGGCTCATCTCTCACAACAGGACTGCTCTCTTTTCTGAACGGGAATATTTGTAATCACCTTTTTGGGAAAAGGAAATGTTAAAGCGATATCTTGCCATGTTAAGATACTAGGACGGGGGGATTAGGGGGGTGGTCAGCACCGGCTCAGAGCCGAAATCCTCCCGGTCCCAGCCTCGTACCCTGTAGCCTGATGGAGGCTCTAGCAGTGGCACCAAGCTGTGACGGGCTTCCGCGTTGCATAGCAGTTTATATCGCTGTGTTAACGGGGTTGCTGTTTGCCTATAGGTTTCTTTCGCAGTATTTTATTTTTTATTTTTTAAATAGTAATGAAGAAATAAAAAAGGGAAAAAGCTCACTTGTGCGAGTGTTAATCATTTGTATTTTAGAATATTTGGTAATGAAATGTTTAGCTATATATACAGTGTGTGTGTGTGTGGGGGGGGGGGTACAGCACATAAAAGTTTACTAAATAATCTCATAAAAATTTTATGAATGAATACATTCTCCAATATATAGCTATATATACTATGTGTGTGGGGGGACAACAAAACCAGTCATAAGGGTCAAGTTTTTCTAAAATTGGGATTTATACATCACATAAAAGCTGAATAAATAAGCTCTCCATTGACGCATGGTTTGTTAGGATGGAAAAAATATTTGGCCGAGACAACTGTTTGAAAATCTGGAATCTGAGGGTGCAAAAAAAAAAATACTGTAGGAAATTTACAAAATATCTTCCTGGAACATGATCTTTACTTAACATCCTAATGATTTTTGGCATAAAAGACAAATTGTTATCAGCTGTTTGTACTCTTATTTTGACGGCACCCATTCACTGAAGATGATCCATTGCTGAGCAACTGATGTAAAGCAAAATGTATCCAAATCTGTTCCAATGAAGAAACAAACTAATCTAAATTTTAAATAACCTCAGGATGACTAGGCCTGGATGACTAGGATTATTTTGTATAATAATTAGTAAAACAGTAGTTATTTTTTGGGTGAACTATACCTTTAAAATCATAAACACTTTATAACAGACAAAGTTGTTGGCACTGGACACTGCAGAACGTTATATCTCCAGGATTATGACTGGACAACCCTGATTTATTCAATTCACAAAGCTTAGTTTTGTCAATTGGAGGTTGCACTGTGAAATCTAGTTGATGATATATGGATCAGTGATGCGCGGGTTGATCCAAAATGAAGCGCGCGTGACGCTCGCGGTGATTTCAGTCTCGCGTCTCATGTCTCACTAAATAAGAATGTGAACGCATGAACAACATCTACAGAACTGCTCTTAACAAAAACTTTAGTTTGCTTAATTTTCAATAATTAAAAGATAAATTAATGTGCATCTCAGAAAATTATTTATTTAAAACCCCACCTGAATGGCACTTAAATGCACTTAATTCATCTGTCAACTTTATTGTCATTGTTCAAAGTACAAGTAGAACAGTCAGAGAAACAATTATTAATAATTAAATGTTTTTTTTTAATGTATGCATTGCATTCTATGCATTTAAAAAATAAAAAAAAATCTAAAAAAGGAAACTTAGTTGTTCATTTAAGGCACCCCTGAGCTGGTAATAGTGACCTCTTTCAATATGCTAACAGTGAAATGGTAAAACGTACTTCACAGGTAATTTCAGATTTTTGTTTCAATTATTTTCCCAGCTACACCATAAACTTCATCCTCAACATCAACAGATGCATCACTTCTCAGTGCTGATTTTTCCTCTATAAAGCACAAGGTACCACAAGCTGTATAATTATAGCTGATATTCTGCACAGCCCAGAGTTTAAACTAAGTATGTGCTGTCATATTATTAGAAGAAGAAAAAAACCAGTGCAAATCACTATTGAATTCCCACCAAACTATTTTTTCAAGCAGTATTTGCACTGTAAACTTTTTTTTTATTTATATAAAGTACGGTGAACTTAAACCGTATGGCTATGCTGTGGTTCCTGTAGGCTTTGCGTGTGTGTGTGTGTGGGGGGGGGGCCTCTATGTCCATTTTGCTTGGGGCCCCCAAATTCCTTCAAACGGCCCTGCCTGCGTGAGCTGCGTCTGGACCACAATGCACTGGTGCAGTTGAAACCTCCAGGTCTTGGGTGAGCAGAAGAGACTTGGTTCAAAAACTATTAGAAAAAGCATTTGCATATATATTTTTTTAAATTACTTTATGGTTTTTCATATTTTATTTTAATAGTTTCCCTTTCCATCAGTTTTTTGTTTTTGTATTCTAATTTTTTTTCTTTTATATAACAATAACAAATGCTTTTCCTTTTAAGTTATGATCTGGATGGTTTATATAGTTTCAAAAGAAAATGAATGCATGTCAATATTTATGTTCCTTAGTACAATAAAAACAACATATTTCCTACCCTTTCTGTCAACAAAGCTCTCTCATGTGTCCTAAAGTGCACAAAACAGCCTGTTAAATTCATTTTCTTGTGGTTGGCTGTAAAGCCTCAAAGCCCAAATCTATGAATCTGCTATCAAAGGATAACACATCAATTAATATCCATGGTTCCTCCAGCCCCCTGTCTGAACTTTAATATCTTATAGATTTAGAGTTGCAGCATTTGGTGAACTCCTCTAGGACATTATATTGATCTGTATTAAAACAAAATAAGACTTGTATCTGCAGTCGCTTTGCTGTGGCAGGCTAGGCTTTAAACATCTGGAGTTTAAGCAGATTTGTGTGGAGAAATGGAGAAAGTGAAGACATCCTCCAAACTGAGGACTGGCATATCTCTTTCTTCAGGGAAATGCCAGCTTTCAAGTTAAATTTACATGGCCTAAGACTCATTTTCCTCCTTTCCATTTGACAACATATGAATGGATATGCTCTAATGTTTAAAAACTGGACAGCTGCAAAAAACAAACAAAAAAACAATCTTATGTTGTTGAACATTTGTCAATATTTGCTTCTTACAACAAACAGCCAATACAGATTATCAAATAATTTACATTTAGATTATGGTCAGATTATGGCACAGTTACACACACACACACACACACACACACACACACACACATACACATACACACACACACACATATATATACATAGCATGTACAGTTCTCTCTCCACCCTCAATACCACGACTGAGGTGCCCTTGAGCAAGGCATCGAACCCCCAACTGCTCCCCGGGCGCCGCAGCATAAATGGCTGCCCACTGCTCCGGGTGTGTGTTCACAGTGTGTGTGTGTGTGTGTGTTCACTGCTCTGTGTGTGTGCACTTCGGATGGGTTAAATGCAGAGCACAAATTCTGAGTATGGGTCACCATACTTGGCTGAATGTCACTTCACTCTCACTTTACTTTCATATATAATTTCATTCACAAACAGAAATTCTGAAATAGTTCCCCATCCTATTCCCATTTTACCTTGATCACTTGATCTTATAATGAATTAAAAAGATTCTTGAAATATTAGAGGAGTAGCCTATTTAAAGAAAATCCATGAATTTCTTTCCTTGTGTGATTATTTGAATCTTTTTGAAATGTCTCTGTCATTCACAATCTGTTAAGAGTCTTTATAATTTTTTTTATAATTTTCTTTTATTTATTATGTGTTTGAATTTGTCTTTGATATTTATTTTTCATGTATAACTGGTCATTATGTGTGCGATACTTTGCCAATGTTTTATTATTATTATTATTAAGCAACAAAAAGCAAAAATAATTAAATACATGATAAAATAAAATAATCATATAAGAATTTATAAATATGCATGTCTGCTCCGCCCACTGAAACTAAACATTGTAGAAACCAAAAATCTCGTAAACACCTGTTTGGATGCCGCTACACCGCAGACTGCACCCAGACGCTCCTCTGTCTTTCTCTCTCTCTCTCTCTCGCTCATCGGCTCTGCTCATGGCCGTGGTCAATAGTGGTTCGTCCGGTTGCAGGACCGTGGTCATGGCTGGTCATTTTTGGGCGAGACGGCCAGCCCTGAGGCAGCAGAGGAGTTTAGCCTCGGTGAACCAGCGCATGAGGGCATCCAGCGCCGCGGGCCACGGGGGCAAAAACTCGGCGTGGAGCCAGCAGGAGCCTCCCAACTATCTCTGGTCCAACCGTACGCTGATCTACAGAGATGTCAAGGCTTTTCTCAAAGAAATTGGCGGAGATCCACGGGAGGCTCGCTACTGGTTAACACACTTCCAGCGGGCCGGTTCATTTCCAGCCTTCGCGGTTCTGGAGGTGCGTGTCCTGCGACCAGATTGACGCTCATGATACACGGGGCAACTTTTTGAGCAATGTTGACAGGCAACTTTGGTTAATCTTGATGTCAACGGGCAACCAGTTGAGACACCGAGCCCACTACTGATCTAAAGTATCCAGATAGAAATGTGTTACCCATTCTCAGTAAATTGCCCAAGCACAATTGCTCAAAAAAGTTGCCCAGTGTATAACTGACTAAATAGCCTACATGTCTTTATTTGAATAATGTATTAATTTATATTACACTTAAATAATGTCAGTGATGTTAATATTTTTGTATAAAATGTACTGTTTTTATAACACACTCACACACACACACACACACACACACACACACACACACACACACATATATATATATATGATACATTTATGTTTACATTTCTATTTTAGATGTTGAAATGTAAGATAGATATTTTAATATTAGTTATACTTATGTCCATCCTGATATATTCAACCTACTTTGTTAATTAATAGCTTATAAAATAACATTTTAATGTTTATAATACTATCTCATGTGTTATTATAACTTTATATACTATACATGTACTTTTTTATTAATATTAATTCATGTGTAATACATATTCATACAACTATATCAGTATTAAGTCTAATTGTTTTAAAGTGGCACATTTGTATACATTGTAACCAGGATTAATCAGAAGCTGAATTTGAACATTGTATGTGAAGGCTCTGCTGACGGTTCATCCAGACCGCTGGCCAAATTGTGCATGAGTGTACAGATCCTTTCTGTCATCTGTTTTTGGTTTGTTGACTCTGTAGACAATTGAGCTTTTTTCTGTTTCAGGATCACTGGTCAAACTAAATTAACTAATTAGGTAGGCTACGCTGCAGATATGACCTCTTAATAGTTGTAATCTAAATGAACAGTTTCTTGGAATCATGACATTTCAAATATTAAAATGCATTTACACTGAAAAAAACAAGTTTGATGCAGAAAATATAATATTTAATTTTAAGCAGAAAAATTGAGATAGTATTTTTTTTTAAAAAACATTACTTCAATAAACTCAAAAAATGCATTTCTACCATGTATATATCGTAGACGTTTATTTATATTGAAAGTACATTATATTTCTGTAGAGTCAGAAGCTGATTTTTGCTTTGTCTGCAGGTTGACACTTCGGTGTTTGATAGCCATGAGATGGTTCAGAGTCTGGCCTTTGGGCTCTCGTTCTTGCAGCGGATGGACATGAAGCTTGTGGTGGTGATGGGCTTGCCTCCTGATTTGGAGGAAGAGGACGGCGCCAAAACCGAGACTAAATCCTCCCTCGCCAGGACTACGATGGTGAAACACTGTCAGGCTTTAACAGAAGCCCTTCAGCACAACTCAGCCAATGTGATGCCCTTCTTTAGCTCAGAGGCCCTCTTACAACTGCAGCACACTCAGGATGAGAGCAGGTCGAGCAGCCACTTTAACCAAGTGATAATGGGCCGATAGTGGCGTCCCCATCTCTCTCACTGTGTCTGTGTGTTGTCTGTCTGCGTTTATCAGCAGTGGGCTCTCCGTTGTCGTGAACTCTGCTCTTCTGCAGTGGACTCTGGACTGCAGAGTGATTCCTCTGGTCTGTCCGGTGGGCCGCGATGCATCGGGCCGCTCTTCTGTGCTCAGACCCATCCAGGTCACAGCAGCCATCTCGCAGTCACTGCAGCCTCTGAAAGTCATATTCCTGAACAGCTCAGGGGGCATCCGCAACCAAAACCACAAGGTAGGGCGAAGATGTGAATATGACTAACAGAAAGTATTGTACTCTTACATTTTATTTAATGTGTGTGTGTGCATGCCACCTTGATCATGACCATGTTTTATTTAGGAGTTTTTAAGTGTGAGCACAGTGATTTCCCTGTAACCTCTTGGACATGGAAGGTCTCATTACTCCAGACACCATGTCTCATGAAATATGGCAATGTTTAGCTATGTCTCTTTTATATTACTAAGTAAGTCTTGGTCTGCAGTCTTGTTCTCAAAAGTTCTAGATGATTTCTACAACCATTCCACAGTGCAGTCTAACGTCTTGTATGGCACTGATTGTACAACTTTACAGCAGTTGGTAAAAAAAAAAAAAAAAAAACGTCCTAAATTGCTCTCTTCCTCTCTGACAGCGGTGTTTAATTACTCTTGAGCTTATTGTGCTCACAAAGGCTCGAAGAGTTTGATAAAGAAGGGTTAAAAATAGAGACCAGTTTATCAATCATTCTAATCTCCTCTGCTGTGGGTAAAACACACACCACACAACTGAATCTGCCTTCAGAGTCTTAAGCAGGCTAGTACATGACATACCTCGAAGGCTTTCAGTCATCTTAAAAAATGTTTACGACTTAGATTTCTATCGAACTGTCAGACCAACCAGTCAAGCTTGTTATTTAAGTTAAGTACAGTATGCACCTATATAGTATTAAATGCACTAAAGAAACTGGAAAAATATTTGTGTATTTTCCCAACAAAAAAAAGGTTTTAAGCCAGTTATGTCTATGAGTCATTCCACAAAATTGGTGCCTTTTCCACTTGGAAAAAAGAAATATATAAAATGTTTAATCAACATTAAATATACATGAAATGAAGACACCGTAAAATGACAAGAAATTACATTATATATCTCAGGGTGTGTAATTAATTATTTTATGACTGTACTTCATGTTTTGGTATTTATGTCAACCCTGTTCCCTTTCAGTCGGTCACTCTCGACGTCACATCGGATGACCAACGAATTGGGATATCACTTCGATATACCAATCTACTGTGTAAACTAAACAAGCAAATGCACACTGGCATGCAATTACTGCATCCAGTACAATGCGTACCAGCTTTTTGCTTCAGAGCCGAGCGACAACATCGTTCTGCTCCATCCAAGAGTCTACAGTGAGCTACGAGTTCCAAGCTTTTGGTGTTTGTGGTACTGTGCTTCAGCAGTGGTCGTTCCTGTGTCAAGTGGGTCGCGCGCTTCAGGTTGCACTACCCCCTGTTGTGCTGCAAGCGGCCATTCCCCTGTGCGCCTCAGCACATAAAAGAGCATTTCCCTAGAAGAAGGAAAGTAAAGACGACGGATTGTCTTTTTAAAGATTTTAATCCAGGTTTATGTCTTCTCAATGACGATTCCAACTGCTGTTTAAGTTCAGTAAAAGTGACTTGACATACAACCAAGTATGGTGACCCATACTCCGAATTCGTGCTCTGCATTTATCCCATCCAAAGTGCACACACACAGCAGTGGACACACACACCGTGAACACACACCCGGAGCAGTGGGCAGCCATTTATGCTGCCAGGGGGAAAAAAGGGGGAATGTTGTTAGCTGTTTTTACAGCTGCAAAGAAGACAATAATTCAAAACTTTACTCTGAATATGTGTGCAAAAATATTTTGGATTCTTAGCCTACTTGGGATAGTGACCTGTGAATGTACAATGGCATGAATTAATGGAGCTAATGGGTCTTGCTAGCTTCTGCGGACCATGAGCCTTGGCTATGCGATTCTGTTTGCCCGGTGTCCCCCCTAGTTTCAGTAGCATCTACTTCACTACAGTGAAGGCAGCTGATGCTCCTGTCTTGCGTGTGGAAATCACAGTCCTACTGGCAAAGGGTGCGATAGAGCCGGTCCCTCCATCTGATATGTGTGTCTGTCCCAGAGATTGGTTTGCAGCGATTGACCTGAAGGACACGCACTTTCATGTGTCTATCCTTCCACACTACAGACACAAAGCTTTAGGACCTCAGACCAGCTCTTGTCTGTTACGGAGGCAGGCAGAAGGGGAACGCTGTCTCTGAGTAGAGGATGGCCCACTGGATTGTGGAGGCCATCCTCTGATGTGTTAAGGGTATTGTAATTAGACATTAATTGACAGTTCTGTGTCATCTCACTGATCTGGTTCAATTATTAGGCAGTAAGATGATCAGATCTTTCTGTGATCATCTGAAACCGGACCTTGCTTATACCCTGCAAGACTGGGTTGAAGGTCTGTAGTCACCTTGCTGTTCTTATTTATTATTAAATTTACATGGATGCATTATTGGCAATGAATTATAATAATGAAAAATATTTTTATTGAGACTGATCATCCTATCCTGGCCATTAACAAAAGTAATAGTAATTATACCACTAATACAGACTAAAATATTACTTGTGCTCATATGCCACTGAATGATATAGGCATTAGCTCAAAATTACACCCAGGGTGACCTTTAAATATGTTTGCATTTTACACAGACAGTCTTTAAAAATAGGGTGACACCTAATTTATGTCATCCCTGTTACCCCAATGTCAAAACCTGTTACCCTGAAAAGTAACGGGGTTGACAGTAACAGTAACAGACGATTTCAAACTAATTTGCTATTGCTAGCTAATAGTCAAGTTCACAAAAGCACGTCGTAAACTTTGAACTGATTTTACTTATAGATATTGATTATATTAAATGTATGAAATAATTGTTAAAATTTCCATAAAACATTTTTTTTAAGTATTGACATTGCATGATGCCATTGTGAAATTGCATGATTTTGCCCTAATCTTGCATATTAAATCTCCTGCTGAAAAAGAAAAATTGTAGTGAGGGTCAGGCCAAAAACCTTACCCTTATCAGCATAAATGCTATTTAAATTATTTAAAATAATATTTAATTGACATTTTTATGTAATATTGATGAAATAATACATAATATTATGTAAATTGCTAATTTATTCATTGTTATATTACATGTATGTTTGATCATTTCTTAGGGATGAAAAAGGCACTGATTTCATGGATGATCTTTTGCTTTAGTGTGTCAGTAGGAAAATATAAATTTACATTTCCAAAACATTCCTTTTGCCATTAATTGTAATAATCAAGTGAGATTTTTGTATGCACGTGGAGTCTGACCAACAGCCAGTGCTCAACACAGAGATCTGATCTTAGGATCATCCAGTCCGTCTGTGATTATTGTCATATATTTGAAAATAATAAGCCTATTCAGTCATAGTAACCAATTATAACTAAACAGAGACATGCATTTTTAAATTGTCATGTTACAATACGTGTAACAATACTTACCAAATGAATTTCCTAAATAAAAATGTGCTTCAGCATAAGAGTGTAGAAATAGAATGACTGTTAACAGTTGATTCAGTAGCTTGAGATGTACACAAGGTGGTAGTATTGCAAAAAAAAAAAATATTGCTACAAAGTATATTAGAGACCATGAATAACATTTCTGTATGATATGCATAAGCTTCAAAAGAACAGTCGGTGCCAACAAAAGAACAGAAGACCTACTTGCGTTTCCAAGTAGGCTACCTTTAAGTTTGCATGAATTAATAAACATATGATAAACTTGAAAAATCATGGGCTTTTGAAATGGTTCCTTATTAAATGCATGCTTCATTTGTTCAGGTGTTGGGTTTGGTGTCATTGCCGGGAGATCTGTCAGGTCTGAAGGACGTGGAGCACAGACGCGTCAGTGCCATAGCTCAGCTGCTCAACCTGCTTCCGGCGGAGAGCTCGGCTGTCCTCACCTCGGCCGACACGCTTCTCACTGAGCTCTTCAGCCACAAGGGTGGGAGGCGAGATTACTACGTTTTTCCTTATTTTTATTTCTTAAGCCTATAATGTGTCTTTTTAAATTCGTGTTTCAGGCTCAGGCACCCTTTTCAAAAATGGAGATCCAATTCACAGGTATGATATGTGATTGATGCATTCAGTGTTTCCTTTTTAGATGTTGCCCAGTCAGAAAAGAGGCAGAACTTAACCCTTCCATCCACCACAGGGAACCTTTCACATGTTTAAATGTACATAACCACTTTTTGTTTATAGGGGTCATTAAATGATCAAGAATGAACAAGCAGTTTTCATCACAACAGGTTTTGTTTTGTTCCCTGCGTAAGTAAATACAATTATCTGTCATTATTTACTCACACTCGTGTCATCTGAAATCAGTCCTGTCAAACCTATATAGTTTAGCAGTGAACAAAAATTTAAGTTCTGGTCTCTTCTTTGTGTGAAGATATTGTAATACTTTATACTGTATGGCCACGGTTGCAAAAATAAACACTGTGTGGAAAAGACCTGAATAAATAATCTTCAAATTGTCTGCTGTTGAGTGGTAAAAACATATCAGCCTTTGGGACTGGACTGACATGTGAATGAGTAAATTCTGATTTGCTCACTCAATCATTCTTTTATTATAGTATCTCTCATGTGCGGATCTTCTTTCTTGACAGATACAGTAGCCTGGATGACATTGATACTGACCGTCTCTTGGCACTGATCAACAAGTCTTTTGAGAAGAACCTGAGAGAGGATTATATAGCTTCTCTCAAGGGTAGACTGCATTCCATTTACCTTTCTCAGGGGTAAGAGCGTTGTTTCTGGATCTTAATTATCCAGTATAGCCTCAGAAAAACCACCTGACCTGACACAACTTGCTCCATGTAACTAGAATGCAGCGTCACTGGAAATGAGATTAAATAAATATCAAAATGTATATTTTCATTGAATTAATATTTGAATATTTAAACATGGTTAAATTATTGGTAATTGTATTTCCTGCTTATGATAACATTATCACAAGTTATCATTAAACTATTTGGCTGAAGATTATCTATGACGTCTGAAATTAATCATTTTAAATAATAAACTACTAATGTTTTTAGTTCTGAATGGAAAAAAAAAGTTCATAATTTTCTCATGTACAATCACATGCAGCTTATTAATGTCGCATACCAGGTTAAATACAACCCCCTTGACATGGCATACCAAACACAATCTGTTACAGTAGTGTTGTTTGTGAATGGTATCTCAAACATCATTTTAAAGCATTATTCTTCTGGAATATGAGTTTATTAAATCTGCTCTTGTGTTTTGTTGCAGGTACAGCGCAGCTGCTATAATCACCACAGAGCCTGTGAACAGCGGCACTCCGTACCTGGACAAATTTGTGGTCAGCAGCAGTAAACAAGGCCAAGGAACCGGTCAGATCTTGTGGGAGTGTATTCGTCAGGACCTGGGCAAGCTCTTCTGGAGATCCCGCGCTAACAACCGCATCAATCCCTGGTGTGTCTTCTCTTCCACGTTGCCCTGTTGTGAGTCTTTGCCCATCTCATTCGCTTTTAAAATCCTCAGGTATTTCAAGCACTGTGATGGCAGTTTCGTAAATGGTCACTGGATTGTGTTCTGGCTCGGCCTTTCGGACATCCGTGAGTCTTACGAGCTGGTGGAGTACACCAAGTGCCTTCCTGACTCCTTCTGCTCTCACATCGCAACAGGAGCAACACCACTTCAGCAACCTCAAGGCTCATGAAAACAACACTCGCCTCACACACTGCATTCACTGGACACGGGCTTCATATCGTAACTGTGTCTTTAAGTACTAGTAACAATGTCAATTTCATTCCAAACCTATCAAACCTATAAGACTAGGGTGGAACACACACACTGTGAGAAAGGTGTTTTGAGGTTTTGAGTCATTGGCCATGATGGACCTCATCTGTATTTACAGTATGAGTGGGAAAAAGAGATTAAACAAAATGAAAAAACATTAAACTAAATATCTTCTTTTTTGTGTTACACTATTTGACTATTTGTTTTTAGTTGTATCTCCTCTGGGATTGCAGTAAATTGGCCAAAAACGCCTAAACTGGCATATTTGCAGAAATGTCTAATAAGGTTCACAGTCCCTGTAGCTCTGAATGGAAAAAGAAGTGGAGAAGGGACCCGTAACCTTGGAAACCAACAGGAATGTCATATTTGGCTGCTTTTTTTTTTTTTTACAGACGTATGCCATTGTGTATCATTACATTTCTCAAGTTTAGTAAACTGTCATTAGCTGCATTTTTAATGTGCATATATTTATTTTTACTTTATTATCTAGCCTGTTAGTTTGCTTAGCAGCAAATGGTAAACTGTCAAACTAGTTATTGCCTATAAACTCATCAAAAACTCCTGTACCATATTTAAGGTCTTATTTCTTTTGAAATATAAATATATATATTATTGTTTTATTTAATTTGTTCAGTGTGGACACATGAAATTGATTCAAATTGACAAAATGTTTTTCAAAACAAATTCTGATTTCAAAGTATGCTTTGAAAAGTATTATGGTTTCCGCATAAATAAATAAATATATACAAAATTAAGCAGCATGAACAAGAGCAGCAAAATCAACATGTTGTAATGATTTCTGAAGGATCATGTGATACCTGAGATTGGAGGAATGGCTACTAAAAATGTAGCTTTACATCCCAGGAGTTATTAAACACTTACTTAAAATGTTTATTTTAATTTATTTTTTCTGTCGACTAATGCTGTTTTTCTGGTTATGAATGAAAGGTAAAACACGTTTGAAGTTTGTGATGTACACTAAATCCAAAAGATGCCAGATTCTCTTTCCAAATGGTCAGTTTTATCACACCACTATGCCAGTGTTCTCATATCAACTCATGTTTATATCTTCCTCTAATATGTTCTGTCCGCTTTAATGCCATTTTACTGGAATAAGAGGAGTGGGTGGGAGACTGGAGGAGGAAAGAATGCAAACCTTTGTCTACAGACAATGATGGTGGAAGAGAAAGAAAGCAGCTTGTCTTTCTGTCTGTCTCTCTCTCTGTATTGTTGTGTCTGGAAGACGTCAGCAGAGGAGAGGAATCTGAAGAGCGGGACACATGGAAAAAGAGAAGGATGAAGAAAGAGATGTCTTTGTTTCATCCCATAAATGTGTCCTGGTGAAAGGGCAGTGAGAGGAGTAACAGGGTCAGGAGGAGACTTTCTCTCTTTCACTGTCATACTCACTCTCTTGCCCCGTCTTTCTTTTCTCCTTGATGTGATATTGTTATCATCATGCATTAATATAGTTTGTTTGTTGTTAAAGGGATAGTTGTTAAAAGGTTTGTTCATTCCTGTAACCCAAACAGTAGAGCGTAGCGCAATTAACGCCAAGGTCATGGGCTCAATTACTAGGAATACATGAACTGAAAGATGAATATCTTTAATGCTGTGTATGTCGCTTTAGATGGCATGGCTGCTGAATGCGTAAATATCAGTGGAAAAATTAAAAAATATATAATGATTCATTCACTGTTATGTCATTCCAAACTTGTATGACTTTCATTCTCATGTGGAAAAAGAAGATATTTCGAGAAATGTTTTATGACCATAAAACGGAAGTAAGGGGTAAATAATGACAGCAACACTTTATTGAACCTTTAGATTATTTATATTAGGACTTCTGTAGTATAAAGAAAATGCCTCAGTTTTATTCAGAAAAGTATTTTCATACACCACCACACCAATGACACAACGACACACCAATGTTTAAGTTTTTTTCAAGTTTGTATGTGTCAAGGTACAGAAACCAAATAATTAAATGTAAAATAGCACTGGATAGTCTTCAATGTAGAAATGAAATATACATTCAAACCTACATTTATTCAGACACCTTCAACATTTCTCACATTATTACAGTTTTGCTATATATATCAAAAATTATATCTGGTGTCTGAATAATTTTTGGTTTGACTATTAAAACTACAAAGTAATGCAGTCAAGAGCAGTGAGTGATTTTCTGTCAATTTCTTGGATTAACATTACAGCAGCCAGTAGCTAAATTAGGCGCGGTCACTTTAAGAGACCATGAACGCATCCAATATAATACACATCCCATTTTTTTCCTCAACTGTTTACTTTCACTTAAGAAATAACTGACTGTTTTTTCGAGCATAATTTCCAAGGTGGATATTTTGACATATTTTGTATGTATTTGTCGGCACAAGAGCAAAAATAAGCAAATTCGATGTTCAAGTGTTTTGAGACGACTTTCTCTTTGCAGAAGAGAGCTCGGTTCAGTGTCGCTGGCCGTGATACGCGGCTCTCTCTCTCTCTCTCTCTCTCTCTCTCTCTCTTTCTCTCTCATGCACACTGAACACCAGTAACCAGCTACTCCGTTCAGCTTTCCCCCGTCTTGTGTTTGAATGCTTTAATGTTTAAATCGACAAGCGGTAAGGCGTAACAACATGTGAAAAAGATAAGCTTTCGTGACAACGCGCAGCAGTGGCCCGTCAACTGTCCTGAGCATCTTTTTAGGCTGGCCTCAGCCAGTCGGTTATATAAAATATCATATTTGTAGTTATTTTTGTTGCGTTAGAACTACCATTCAGATTGGCAACCAAACTGAGCCAAAACAGTAATGAAAACGTCAATTGGCTATTCAAAAGTGTCTGGGAAATACTAAACCTGCTAGTCTATTTCACCAGTGTGAGTACTGAGCAGCCACATGTTTCCCAGTGGATTAAATGAGTTCAATATCAGCATTATGTTCAATGACTACCAATTACATTGTTCGTCAATATTTTATTAACAAATATATCATAAAGTCAAGCTAATTTTCTGGTAGTTTCCGGTTGACACGTCACACTGGACTTTGAAATACTGGATTTATGGTGTGGAAAATGTCAGTGGTTTGTGTAGTTAGCGGCTGTGTTGTAGGATTTTATTTTATTTTTATATAACTGACTGGATGTTTCAGGAGGCACTTCCATAGTAGCACAATCTACTATGAATCTACTAGAACATCAGACTTGTGTATGTACAGGAGAGAAACTTGGACTCTTAAATGGATAGTTCACCCCAAAATGAAAATTCTGTCAGTAATTACTCACTTATAATGTTGATAATGGTGGACGCCTGTCCAAGAATAGAAGAAATTGTTGAATAAAGTCAAGAATATTTCATGATCTAAAGAAATGTTTTACAATAGAAAGAACCTTTTGTGCATCGAAAAGGATCAATTTATACAATAAACTATATACAATACAGGTAAAGTTTCGATTTAATGACAATAAAAATTCCAGTGTTCATGTTTCACAATTAATCAATTATGTTATTATATTTCACTAGTGAGTCCTTGTGAGTACTAGAGAGTTTCAGATGTAGTTTGGCTTGCAAGACAAGTGCAATAATAAAAAAAAAACCTTCAGTTTTACAATTCATTTTAGTTTTTACATTCATTAAAAAAATTACTACACAAATATAAGCTATACTGTTTTTAATATATTATTTTCAGAGCAGACCTGAAGCCTGTCACACATTTTACGAACACTTATGAGAGACAGCGAAGGAACACATACATGTTTCCCATTCCATCACTCTCTATAATAAAATGATTTAGTAAATCATCAAAAAACTAATTTTCAGTTGATTGGAACCAAATAAATAAAATAATATCTGAAAGCATTACCTTCACAGTGACAGGAAATCAGTGGGAACCTATCACAGAACCAATATCGACTGAAAATTTGAAGACAGCTTTTTCACAAGCCACATGGGGGAGTTAGTTGGGAAGGTTTACAACACCTTACAACAATTCCTGCCTCTTGGAGCTAATTTGCAAATAATGTGCTGTTCTCTCTCTGCTTCTCTCCGAAGAGGATACTGGAACACTGGTGGATGTACAGGCCCTGAAACATTCAAAAGATCAAGTCTGCAAAGACCAACATCAAGTTTAGAAATTGACCACAAATTTGTACATTTCTCAGAAAAATACCACATTATCTAGGAATCAGTGGACTCTTCTCTGCTCTGCGTAACAGTACCAACACTTAATTTAGGAATCATATTCTTATTGAATGCAGGTATGGTACCTGGTAAAGAGGAACTAATCAATTGACTTTTTGCCAATAAAATATTTGCTTAAATTTTACCCAATATGTCCATTCCCACTTCTGTGCTGACCTGGCTATCTCCAACCCAGAATTGCACCCAAAATGGCTTTACAAGTGGATGTATTGTCAAGGGAATCAATTGAGACTGTGTGAAAACACTGCGACCAGATATACCTTGAAGATGCATTTGTTTGTTTGTTAAAGGTAAATGAATGTCAGATACTGACACGGAAGCCCCCATGTCTTATCCTGTAGCTATCCTGGCCTCCAAGGTTAGCATATAAAAATGGGTGAGGGTCTTCTTGTTCACTTTCAACAGAGGCCAGTACCCGTCAATCTGTGCCCTCAAGGGCTCTTGTCAGCTTTTCAACTTGTTGAGCTGCTTCATCTTTGTCTTCATTTCAGTGCCACAAATTGAATACAGATCTTTTACTGCTATGTAACGATCCTAAAAATCAGAATTGGTACAGTTAGATTTCTTGAGCGGTAGAGTATTTACAAATACTAGTCAAATCTCAAGCACCCATAGCTCGATACACCCTGACTTGGCCAGCAGCAGCCGATGCCTGATGTCCTGGCATAGCCGGTCCAAGCAGAAGAATGACTATTGGTGCCACTGGGGCAGTGGGTTCAAATTTATTTTTGTTGTCAATCTCACTATAATGTGGCAATTTTGGATACAGCTTCACATACTCGCTCCGTTAAAAATATTAGGTACTGTTTTACTTGCATCCACCGCTAGGTGTCAATGCAACCTACAAATGAGAGACCGTTTACTTTGCTTTCTTTGGTTGTCACTTTTGTGAAAAAAAATCCTGTTTGATTTGAGTGACAAGTGTTCATTGAATCGATCCTAAAATTGATTTTGCATGTCTAGATGCATTTTATACAGCAAATAACACCAAATATAGGTAAATCCACGGACAACAGGCAAGACGAATGTAAAGATTAAATATATTGGTAAAGACCAATATTTCTGATGATTTATTGGCGTGAAGTTTCGTGCACAATGACAAACAGGAGTGGAACATTCTCGAAAAACAATAAGAGTGGAATGCCATAATGCAAAAGATTTACTGCAGGCTTCAACATGACTGTGTTTACGATTAGAAATGTCAACAACAACAAATCGCATAGGCGATTCTAGCCCGAATCTGTATGTGTATGCATGAGTCTGAATACTGGCATAATTCACATACCTGTTGTAAAAAGCAAAACACTGTGCATAAGTATTATCTGCTGTTATGCATGTGTGTCCGAAGCTGCAATTGCCATGCTCCAAAAAAAATAAAAAAAAATAAAAAAAAAAAACTGGACGCGTTCCAAGAGAAGGTTGTTAAAATCAATTTCCTATTTTCGTTTTGGAAACTTGTGTTTACGGAAGTTCTAAGCGGACATGCATTATAATTTGTTTTCCTTTTTGTTTTCTCATTATAACGACTTAATTTTCTCGTTATCTCGACATAACGAAGTTTGTTTTCTCGTTATAACGACTTATTTTTCTCGTTATCTCAACATAACGAAAGTTTGTTTTCTCGTTATAAAGACATGACAGCTGTACTGTTGCTATAGTAACGAACTCAACTTTGACAGGCATCTGATGGACAACCATGCAGGCGCTCTTACTGTAGCCTATATTTCAGCAAATTTAGCTTTGCCTAGGTAATAACGTCTACAGTACTGTATATAAATAAAGGCTGATCAATCACTGTAGATTTTTCCAGAGTACAACAAACGTTTTGTTTTTGTAATTAACATGTTTAAATGGCAACACCGCGAAATTAGAGCTGCTTGGATTAAACTCACTTTTCATTTTCCCTTTATTTGAAATAAAATTATATATAATTTGTAATTTGTAGTAGTCATTATATGATGTGGCAGATATCATGTGTGTTACAAGCTTCTGTTTGAAAAGAGCGTCCATGTGTACGTGTAGTGTGTGTGTGTGCCTGTGTGTGTGTGTAGAAAAAAAGATTACAACATTATAGAACAAAACTGAATTAAATTAGCCTATGGATTTTACATATACATCACATTTCTCATCAATATGGTTAACAATAAAGATTAGTAATAAGGAAAAGAAGCACATCAGCCTACATCGTTAAATCCCGTCCTACTGTAGATAAACAGAATACAGTGATGTCAACCTTGGTTTTGATAAGCAGTTATTTTATGACACAGAATGCGTTGGTGAAACTCATGCATCTAGCAGGAACTTAATACACAAATATTCATATTGATTCAAGCATTTAACATTTATGAATTAATTAAATGTCAGTAATGAAGACTGCACAAATTATAGCGATCACGAGGAAGGTCCGCGTAAGTCGTTATAATGAGAAATTGAACTTCGTTATGTCGAGAAAACGAGAAAATTAAGTTGTTATAACGAGAAAACAAGAAGAAAAAATATTATAATGCATGGCCGCTTAGAACTTCCGTATGTGTTGGTTGATTCGTGCAATACATTTTCGAACATAAAGTGACAGTCGACACGGTCATGTTTTTAGACTAGATGGGAGAAGGGATGGGAAAAGATCTGGGCACAGTTTTTCCAGAACTTCGTGCCAAGTTAAACCAGTGTCGAGCTGTTTTAATGAATGTTTTAGATGTATTATGGTGCCCGAAACCGTATGACTTTGAACAGTGACCCCGAACAATTTTGTTTACTGCAGCCGCAGTCATCATTACAAGCGTGAACCATTGACTCTGACAGTGAATGAGAGGAGACAAAGTGAACGCACAGGCCATAGTGTGACATCCGTGTAAACATAGATGACGTCACAGGGTTTTTTAAAGGGGGGGGTGAAATGCTATTTCATGCATACTGAGTTTTTTACACTGTTAAAGAGTTGGATTCCCATGCTAAACATGGACAAAGTTTCAAAAATTAATTTGTACGTTTGAAGGAGTATTTTTGTTCCCAAAATACTCCTTCCGGTTTGTCACAAGTTTCGGAAAGTTTTTTTCGAGTATGGCTCTGTGAGACGTTAGATGGAGCGGAATTTCCTTATATGGGCCCTAAGGGCACGTCTGCCGGAAGAGCGCGCGCTCCCGTATAGCAGAGCACTGAGAGCACAACAGACTTCACTGATCAGAGCGAGAGCGTCGCGAAATGTCACAAAAGTGTGTTTTTGGTTGCCAGGGCAAGACAACCCTTCACAGATTACCAAAAAAAAAAAAAAACAGCATTAAGGGACCAGTGGATGGAGTTTATTTTTATAGAGCATCAACGGAGTTGTGCAAGTGTTTTTGTTTGGTCCCTGCAATTCGAAGATGCTTGTTTTACAAACAAGGCCCAGTTTGACGCCGGGTTTGCACATCGTTTATTTCTTAAGGATAATGCAGTCCCAACGGAAAAGGGTCACGATCGTGTGTTGGAACCGCAGGCGGAGAGTAAAACTGCTTCTAATATCTCTGTGTTGTTAACTTAGCTATCGGCGCGTAAGCACATCAAGTAAACAACATGCAATGTTGTCATCAAACTGCACTTTCCACATGTACAGCTTAAAAAAAAAAAAAAAAGACGACATAAAGTGGACTTAGTCATTTTCCAAAACCGTTAAGCAAATATATACAGTTTTAGTACATACCACATAGAGAGTTTGCTGATGCTGCTCTTGTTAAATTTCAGCCTCTGGATCTGTGTCACAGCTTCATGCTTTCAACGCAAAAGCTTACTTGCGCTCGTGATTCTTTAGCTCCGCCCACACGTCACGCCTCTAGGTGCTCGTGTTTTTCCGGGAAAAATCGGTACAGACTATCTTACTCTTATGAATATAATAAAACTAAAGACTTTTTGGAGTTATGAAGGATGCAGTACTACTCTATAGGTACTCAAGATTAACAGGATATTGAGTGAAAACGAGCATTTCACCCCCCCATTTAAAGAAAGAACGTAGCCTTCGTTTGAATGTAGGCCTAGGGAATATATATATTTACAATACTTTCTAAAACATAATTTATATTATTTTATTGCTTGTGTATTAATTGTTTGAAGAGTAAAAAAAAAAAATTGTTCGGTCTTAACGCAAATGTACAACCAGCAAGTCGGTCGGACTAAAAGCAAAAAAATAAAAAATTAGGTCCTAAATTGACAGGGTCGGCTGAGGTTACTGCAAACAAGAATATTTTTAAGGATGGCCTAATCTCGGTTCCCTGAGATAGTGTTCCTGTGGCTCAAGTGGTAGAGCATTGGGCTAATAGTGCAAGGTTGTGGGTTAAATTCCCAGGAACACATATTAGGTAAAAAAAACTATGTTAGCCTGAATGCATTGTGAGTCACTTTGGATAAAAGTGTCTACTAAATGTTTAAGTTTATAAAGGAACAAGTGCTGCGTTGCTTGCCGTCCTATGTAGCTGCACGACTCAATCATCGCTTCAGTCAAAGTAACCTATCAATCCTGTGGCGAACACCCGCTTATATAGACAGAGCGCTCAGCACCTCTCACTTATCAATTTCGTCAAACCAAAGCAGCAGCAGTACAAGTGGCTTTATGTGGTCAAATTAGTGCTTTGTTTGTTTGTTTTAATAAAAGGCTTCAATGTTTCACTTGTTATTGTCTCTCTCTAAGTGTGCATGTGTTTCACAGACTTGGACCAATTCTCAATAAACATCGTTCATCGTGTTTCAGTAATGGTACATATATAACACACACACACACACACACACACACACACCGAGTGGCAACCTCCCGCTCTCTCTCTTGTGAAGCCAACAAGGAAGTGACTAAAACTGTAATTCATTGACTGGCTGCTTGAGGCTGGCTGCAAAAGGAAGTCAGTCCCATAGACACCCCATGTTAAAATGCCCAACTTTACAGCAGAAAAAAGCACTTTTACAGCCTTGTGCAAAAAAAATATTTTGGTCAGTATAGCTAATTTGCCCTTCATGACAACTGTGAGGGGGATTAATTTTTTTTATAACTCATCTTGTTTAAATTATATGAAGCCTTAAAGTTCTGCATAATTAAGGGTGTGGTCACTTGAGTGACAGGTGAATTGCTGCTGCTGTCACCGCTGTCAAGCTAGGTGGTTGTGGCTTCAGCCACTAGCTCCCGCTTTTTTGCCCATTTTCAATTGTCCAGGAGAGTCACATGGTGACATGCTGCCAAGATGGTGACGGCTCGCTCTGCACACTTTGAGTTTCAGAAATGCTCTTCAGGAGTGATGTGACGGACACTGCGTCCATGTTTTTATACAGTCTAAGATATATACATATCTTGTCAAACAGGATTTATTATTATTATTACCACAACATTGTTTTCATACCATACCACAGTGTTATTCCTGCTTCCTGCTGGCCTTGCTGCTGTTTTGTGATCGTAGTTCCGTGTAGCTTTGTTTTTTCTGTAGAATCTTTATCTTACTATCACTCTCTGTTGTTTATAGTGATAAAATATAACTTAATTCCCACCATTCTAATCTGCAGTGCCGGCCTGAGCCTCTTGGGGGCCCTAAGCAGATTTGATTTGGGGGCCCCCCTCCTACCACGCGGAGTCACCTCTGCTTAAAGATTATTGACACAAATGTCACGCTATAATGTTACATTATAAATGAATATAGTGAGGTTATGTATTAATACAAAATAAATAAATAAAAAATAGATACTTAAAATTCTTTACTCTTAAACTTCTGAATACAAACTGTCACAAAAAATGAAATAAATAATTTGCAAATGTGCAAATGCAAATGTGCATTAAAATGTGCAATCTTTTAAATTAAAATGAAATAGACAAACATAAATATGATCAAAAATAGAATGTTACAAAAAATAGATACTTAAATAATGAAAGCATACCTTTATCTTTTAAATTTTTTCTCCTTCTCTGTCCTTTTCTTGTTTCTCTTTTCAGCAACAGAGGGATACATCCTTTTTTGTGAGATGGCTTATCATTTATTACAGTGACGCGCACTTGCGCGCCAGCACAAATTGTCAATGCCTGCGAGGTGTCTGTGCGCAATTGTGAGTCAAACGCTAGCAGACACAGCAGCAGTTGTCGGCAAATCAGAATTTTCTTGTCTTTAATTATTTTTTTATTATTTCATATTCATTCATTCATTTATATCACTTGTTTAAGTTATTTTATTTTAAAAAAATAAATAAATAAAACGATTGGGGGGAGACATGCATCTAAAGTTCAATTGAGGACAGTAAGAATGTGAGGGCTCTAGATACGGCTTTGGATGCGTAATGCTCAGGGAGTCCTGTACATTGTTTGGTACTGGTAACAGCGCCTCTGCAGCAGGGCAACTTGGTGACAGTAAGTCAAAACACCGCTCTACTGTTCCGATCAAAACATTAAACAGGTTCTCCCCACTCAGTGATGCACCCAGTGAGAAACCTGATGAACGTGCTCTAGTTACTTGCAGTTCTATTGTACGGAATGTGGATATAGAGACACCAGTTACCATAGTCAAATGTTAACTGGGAGCCAGAGCACCTGACATCTTGGCAAATTTATAAGTGCTGGCTAATGCTAAATGTAAATACAATAAGATTGTAATTCATGCTGGCGCTAATGATGTTCGACTTCGCCAGTCGGAGATCACTAAAAATAACATTAAAGATGTGTGTGAAATTGCAAGCACGATGTCAGACACTGTAATATGCTCTGGTCCCCTCCCTGCTTACCGTGGTGACGAGATGCATAGCAGATTTTCATCACTCAATGGCTGGATGTCTAAGTGGTGCCCGCATAGGTTTCATAGACAATTGGACGAGCTTTTGGGGCAGACCTGACCTGTTGAAAAGAGATGGTCTTCATCCCTCCTGTGGTGGTGCCACTCTTCTCTCTAGAAATATGGCACATAGTCTTAGAGTTTATACTTGACTACCTGGGGCCCAGGTCAGGAAGCAGACAGACTGGCTAAACCGACCGTCTGCTAGCTGCCTCCTGTCACAGAGGTCAGCTAATTCTCAGCACATAGAGACTCTTTCACCTAGATATCACACTATAGAGACTGTATATATGTCTGTTCCCTGAACTAGAAAATACAAATTACGTCCAAACCAAGTTAAGAGTAACAATTTAATTGAGGTTCATCAAATAAAAAACATATGCAATACAGATAAACAAATGATAAAGCTTGGCTTATTAATTATCAGGTCCCTTTCTATGAAAGCACTTTTTTTTAAATAATATGATCATTGATCATAAACTAGGTGTGCTCTGTTTGACAGAAACCTGGCTAAAACCTGATGATTACATTATTTAAAATGAGCTAACCCCCGAAGATAACTGTTATAATCATGAGCTATGTCCAAAAGATAAAGGGGGAGGTGTTGCTTCTATTTATAACAATGTTCTCAGGATTTCTTGAAGTGCAGGCTTCAAGTATAACTTGTTTGAAGTAATGTTGCTTTAAATACAGTTGCTCCTTTACGTTTAAGGAAGGTTAAGGAAAACAGACTTACACCATGGTATAATGAGCATACTCGCACCCTAAAGAGAGCAGCCCGAAAAATGGAGCACAGCTGGAGGAAAACAAAACTAGAGTTATTTTGTATTGCTTGGCAGAAAAGTAACCTATCCTACAGAAAAGCAATAAAAACTAGACCAGATTACTTTTTGTCTCTTTTAAACATAACCCTAGGTATTTATTCAATACAGTGGCTAAATTAACGAAAAATAAAGCATCAACAATTGTTGACATTTCCCAACATCACAGCAGTAATAACTTTATGAACTACTTTACTTCTAAAATCTATACTACCCACATAGCAAACGGACTTGGTCCAAATGTGGCCTCAAGGTGGTACTGCTGGCCTCCTGTCAGCAATGGCATGTAACCTTTCAGCCAGAGCTGGGCCATGTGTGGCAATGACGGCATGGCAGGGATCCGGCAAACAACATGAGGGCCGATTGTTGATGGGAGGAGTGTGGTCCAGATCAGTTGAGTGATAAGTGGCCCAAATCAGGCTAGGATCTGGCAGCATATTATGTGACCCATGATAAACAAGATAAATACAATATTGCATGATAATGGTTAAATCACATACATTTTAATGAAGTGTAGTATTGTTAAAATGTAGTCTTTGAAATGGCAAGTCAAAACAGAATGAAACATTATCATTTAAAATTTAAGCAAATCAGTCAAGTGCTTTTAACTGCACTTAATTATAATTTTATTAAATTTATTATTATTGGTACAAATAATCTTAGAATCCTTACATGAAAAGAAAGAGAGAGAGAGAGAGAGAGAGAGAGAGAGAGTATTTAACCATTATCATGTAATATTTATTTGGTTTACTATGGGACACACACTGATCTATGAGTGGGGGCACATCATTTTTAATAGCATGCTGTCATGCACAAGCATTAAATAAAATATTCATGAAAGTTTTTTTTTTTAATTTAAATCCTGTATCCATTTTATACTTGGTGTGAGGAACAGATCCAAATTCAAACCGCATTCATTGGCGATATGTATTTCCTTCCTCTGTAGCTATAGTAACTATTTAAAAAATGTGCCGTTAAGAAGTTTTATAACAAGTTCTACTGCAGCGATATCAAACGCTCAATGGCTCTCGTCAGTTTCGTCAGAGATTGCGACATGCCGTATTTCCGGTGATGCGTGTTTTGAATGAGAAAACTGCACCTTGAGGGAGTGGATCGGGATAGTATTTTCAGCGTTTAACAACTTAAATGATGCCCTGCTCCTCACACTACTATTATATTCGGCTAGAGTGGACTGCATCTGCAATGGATCGTCATTTGGATTACTTGTGGTATTGCTCTTTGTCAAATCTGTAATAAATTATTTTGATTTAGTTACATGTGTCTATCTGTTACGTTTCTCTTATAGACTGTATACTTTATACACTCACTCTTTATTGGTTGATTTGTTCTTTATAAAAATAAATAGATAAACCAGTGCAATACGTTTTTTTTTATTGCACATTTACGATGTGCGGGTTTTAAGTCTGATTTTCTATTCAGTTTAAGGTACTTTATTATCCATTCGGGGCGGGATCTGGGCCGACACTGCTTGCTGTCTTTGTTGGGTCTGGGCTATATAAGGCTCAGGTGTGGCTCAGATTTGGGGATTCTGGTTTTCCTAAGGCTGAGAATTGGCACCAATAATAAAACCTGTTTTGGCCCAGATCAGGGCCAGCTAAGGCTGATTAACTGGCTAAGATTCAGGCCGGTTATGGCCCATATGTGGCCAGAGTCTTTAATCCAGTTCTGGGCCACTTCTGGGCCATCATTCTTTGCGGTACTTGGGCAGAGGGAAAAGCCATGGTGTGCCAGAAGACATTTGCTGTCTGGGTATTAGAGATAAAATTGTAACCATTCATCTGCCAACTACAGTATCGCATCAGACTACTATAGTGCACTATAGACCCCCTGAGGAACAGTTCCACTCCTCTACTATAGGAGAGGAAAAATTGTATAAACTTGTTAAATCATCTAATCCAACAACATGTATGTTAGACCCTATTCCATCTAAGTTCAGAAGCCACAGATCCTCTTCTGACTATTATCAATTCCTCATTGTCATTAGGATATGTCCCAAAAACCTTCAAACTGGCTGTTATTAAGCCTCTTATCAAAAATCCACTTGACCCCAAAGAACTAGTTAATTATAGAACAATCTCAAATCTCCCTTTTCTGTCCAAGATACTATAAAAGGTAGAATCCTCACAATTATATTCCTTCTTAGAGAAAAATGGTATCTGTGAGGATTTCCAGTCAGTATTTAGACCGTATCACAGTACTGAGACTGCTCTCCTTATACTTACAAATGACCTGCTCTTATCATCTGATCGTGGTTGTATCTCTCTACTAGTGCTATTGGATCTTAGTGCTGCATTCAACACTATTGACCACAACATTCTTTTGCCACAGACTTCTCCACTGCCACATCGTCTCCTGCTCTTATTTTATTGTTATTTTGGAGTGGGGAGCCCTAGCCTGATTCTGTTAGTTTAGTTATTACTTTATTGAGTTGCTGGGCTCCCTATCTCATAATTTTGGTTACTTTGTGAGTATCTTGTGTTAAAATACAGGATTAATTTGGGATACTCCAGCCGTGTCCATTTATTATGTTATGCGTCCCTTTAAACTCCTAGAACTTTGTAGGGACCATAACACTGATGATACTCAGCTCTATATTTCTTCACGGCCTGGCGAAACATACCAATTTGAAAAACTATTGGAATGCATAGTCGATATAAAAAACTGGATGACGAGTAATTTCTTACTGCTAAATTCTGAAAAAAAAAACAAAAAAAAAAAACAGGTGTTAATAATAGGACCTAAAAACTCTACATGTAATAACCTAGAACACTGTCTAAGACTTGATGGCTGCTCCTTCAGTTCTCCCTTATCGGTTAGGAACCTAGGTGTGCTATTTGATAGCAATCTTTCCTTAGAAAGTCAAGTCTCTAGCATTTGTAAATCAGCATTTTTCCATCTCAAAAAATAGATCTGAATTATGCCCTATGCTCTCAATGTCAAATGCAGAAATTTTAATGCATTTATGACCTCAAGGTTAAATTATTGTAATGCTTTATTGGGTGGTTGTTCTGCATGCTTGGTAAACAAACTCCAGGTAGTCTAAAATGCAGCAGCTAGAGTTCTTACTAGAGCCAGGAAATATGACCATATTAGCCCTGTTCTGTTCTGTTATTTGGTGCCCAAACTCTGGAATAACCTACCTAACATTGTTCAGGAGGCAGACACACTCTTGCAGTTTAAATCTAGATTAAAGACCCATCTCTTTAACCTGGCTTACACATAACACACTAAGGCCCAATCCCAATTCTATTTTATACCCCTTCCCCTACCCCTTCCCCTTGTCCCTTGAAACAGAGTGTCAAGGGGTAGGGGAGAAAATATTCCCCTAAGGATTGGGACACCACTACTATGAAGTCACATGTCATCATTCGTCATCTAGCTCTTACAATACACACATATACTGGTTGTGTATTAGAGCCTTTAATTATCGTTCTGTATTAATGAGCTGCTTACTGACACACACATCGGAAATCGCGCAGCTCACACATCCAGGAGAAAATAAACTTGTCAATCCTGCCCCACGACTTTTATTAAATACGGTTTAAATACTGAATCGCTACATTTTATTCTCCAGCGACGAGAGGATACAATCGCTGTTTTTAAGTAAACTCACTCTAAAAAGATAAACGCACAGACGCGAATACATGCAACTTCTACCAGAAAGACTCGGGAGATAAAATGATGTACGATTTATTGACAGCTCAACAAGCACAATTATAAATTTCTTTGGCGGAAGGCCCCGTCCATGGTTCGTAATCCGAGGGTAGCGAATCTGCATTTCCTGCCTGAAGACGAAGGCAGGGGTGCAGCCGACCCCCCTGGAAGGTAAGGACAGGACCATCCTGGTGGTGGTGGGGAGGGTGGAGGTTGTTGTCGCGTCAGCATCTGCGAACTCAAACATGTGTAAGTACGATCTTTTATACAGGAGTATAAAGACGTGATTGGATAATGATGAAGGTAATTAGTGACGAAGTGATTGAGTCTTCCTGGCAGAACTTAGGCTAAAGCTTCCATTTCCATTTCTCTCTCTCTCTCTCTCTCAGGCAGTATTTGAGAAAATGGTTAGCGATTTCTAATTATTGGGGGGATTAGCCCCCCTCAATGTCTACAGCAGTTATCACCCTGATCAGACATATGCTGTGCCACTATCATGCAGTCTGTAATGATATGACGTTAGCAAATATAAGTGATTTTTTGCAAATATTTCTTTGAGTAACATGACTGTTAATATGAACTCACAATTGAATGTAACATAAAACAAATGATTACTTTTCATTAAATTCTTTATTTATGCCAAAAAAAGCTTACATTTATGTGTCTTTTTGTTCGCTGTAGCAGCCATGTTGCCGAGATAATTCATACCCCTTCGTTTGAAGCTTGGTCCCGAAAAATCTTCGTTTGAAGGGCTATCTGGCCCTTCCCCTTACCCCTACCCCTCCAACCAAAAGAGAATCGAGACACCCCTTACCCCTTCACGTGAACGCACGAAACGGAGGGGTAGGGGAAAGGGGAAGGGCTAAGGGGTAGAATTGGGATTGGGCCTAATATACCTCTAATATCCAAATCAGTTAAAGGATTTTTAGGCTGCATTAATTAGGTAAACCGGAACCGGGAACACTTCCCATAACACCTGATGTACTTGCTACATCATTAGAAAAATGGCATCTACGCTAATATAAGTCTGTTTCTCTCTTATTCCGAGGTCACCGTAGCCACCAGATCCAGTCTTTATCCAGATCAGAGGGTCCCTTCAGTCACCCAGATCTAGTACGTATCCAGACCAGATGGTGGATCAGCACCTAGAAAGAACCTCTACAGCCCTGAAATACAGCGGATACCAGGACAACTAGAGCCCAAGATACAGATCCCCTGTAAAGACCTTGTCTCAGACGACCACCGGGACAAGACCACAGGAAACTGTTTATTATTCTGCTAATCTGACTTTGCTCCAAACTGGAATTGAACTGCTGGTTTCGTCTGGTCAGAGGAGAACTGGCCCCCAACTGTTTTTTCTCCATTCTGTCACCGATGGAATTGCCGCTGTCGCCTCTGGCTTGCTTAGTTGAGGTCACTTCATTTACAGCGATATCGTTGATTTGATTGCAAATGATTGCACAGACACTATTTAAACTGAACTGAGATGATTATGGCGTTATTTTTTAGTCAAAAGTTATGAGCGTGTAAGACATGCTCACGAGCACATTATTTCACACGCGCAAAAATGAACCTTCAGCTGGCATGATAAAAGTACTCGCGCACAAATTCAACAACCGAGAGGTGTACATGTAGCTGCGAGCGAGCGCCTGGCATACTCTCATAGGTTAACTCTGCTTGTACAGTGGAATCCTGCTCGCGCGCAGCGGGCTTCTGCTCGCGGGGTGCTGTTTTGCTCGCGCAGTGGATTTCTGCTCGCTCAGCTGATTTCTGCTCCCTCGAGTCTACATGACTTTTGACAATTTGGGGGCGGAAACCAAGGAGGGCACTGACCCTCTTATGGTTGGTCACTTTCACACAGGGACATCCTTGTACCTTGATTGACAGCTCTCATTGCAGGAAGCACGGAGTTGGGTTAAGTTACCACCGAAGAAGAGTGGGAATTAATTAGAATGAGTTTTCCAATATACATAAAATGTCTCTGCACGTATAAAATGCTGCGCAGATCATAGTTAAATCAATTACCATTGATGAATATATTAGCGAACGATGAAGCCTACGTTTTGTTAAGTAAGTTAACATTAACGTTACATATTTTCTAACTGAATCATAACATAATTATTTTCACATGTACTTTTACATGTGAAAACAATTATGTTATGATTCAGTTAGCCTAATGTTAGTTGTCTAAGATGCAGTTTTTAAAGATTAAAAGTTTTAAAATGAGTGTCGGGCGATCAGCATCACAAGTGTTGGCTAAGGCGTTAGCTACAGAACGAATAGGCTAGCTAGTTACGTTACTTGTTGCTCAAAAATATGTAACGTTAATGTTAACTTACTTAACAAAACGTAGGCTTCATCATTCACAAATATATACATCGATGGTAATTGATTTAACTATGATCTGCGCAGCATTTTATACGTGCACAGACATTCTATGTATATTAGAAAACTCATTCTAATTAATTCCCACTCTTCTTCGGTGGTAACTTAACCCAACTTCGTGCTTCCTGTAATGAGAGCTGTCAATCAAGGTACAAGGATGTCCCTGTGTGAAAGTGACCAATCATAAGAGGGTCAGTGCCCTCCTTGGTTTCCGACCCCAAATTGTCAAAAGTCATGTAGACTCGAGGGAGCAGAAATCAGCTGAGCGAGCAGAAATCCACTGCGTGAGCAAAACAGCACTCCGCGAGCAGGATTCCACTGTACAGCCCGAAGCCATTTGTTTTGAGAATAATGGCTGGCTGATGAAGTTATTGGCTGGCTAGCCGGCTCAGCCAAAACCTAAATGGCTGCTGCAGCCGCCAAAATTTTCATAGCTGCAAATGGCTGAAGCTCCCACTTCATGTCTACAGATGTCTATGTTATACTAATTAACTTATGCATATATTTATGACATGTACAGTAATTTGCTGTTCAACTTTATAGTTAAGGCGAGACACTACGGGTAAAATTTTTAACTAGCAGATATCACCATGAAACTTTCCCAGTTGATTACTTACATTAAGATGAGAAAAAAAAATATTACACGTTTTCTTTAATTTAATGTTTAAATATGCAAATTAGGCAATATCTAATTAAATGTGCTAATTTGCATATATTAAAAAAACGAAATCTGAGTATTGGATAAAGCCAGGTTAAAAATATTTTTTAATTGTGCTCACATATTAGATGGGGGGGAAATTACAGAAGGATTTATGGATATCTACTTTTGTTATCCTGTAAATCAGAATATTATATGACAATAGCCTTAAAAAATGATTTTCGCCATGTTTTTTGGAATAACATGTTATATATATCAGGCTATGAGTAATGTATTTACAAATCCCTCTGTAAATGTCTTCATAATATAACTAGGTACTACTGAAGTGGAGATTTCGGACTTGGAGTATGAGAGAAATGACATTTTGAGAAAACGGGCTTTAAAGATTTATCATCAGCCAATGAGATCGCGCATTCAGTCTTTTTACTTTCACGATTGGTTGCTGATAAAAAGGAAATGACCATATTTGGATCAAACAGGATTGTCCAGAAGAGAGAGAGCCTAACGGTGCATGTGATGAGAGGGTGACGGCAGAGATCGCGGAGAAGTAACGTTATGTTGATTAAGAACGCAAACTTTTGTTGAATTTATGAGAAATCTACAGACGCAAACAGACGAAGTGTAGTAAAATAATGACCTAAATGTGTATTTCGGACTTTTTTCACCACAAGTCTGAAAGAAGACATGTTATTGAAGACAAATATCCAAAAATCTCAAAATTGACCAGAGAAAAAAAAAAAACGATGTTTTTGCCTGCCGTGTCTCGCCTTAATATAAACACACACTGTTATCAGTAATATTTTGGACAAAGTTTTGCACATTTCACTTCAATGTACAGCATGCGTCGTGAATTAGCAATGTTGAAACGGTGGTTTGTTAGGCTACTGCAGTAATTTCACGTTCAGTGCTATAAATCTCTCCGCTCCAAAATATTTGGTTCATAACATCAATCTTTGATTCAGGTGTTTGTGCAACCGTGCCCTGAAGATTTAACCAAAGTCTGGGTAGGCCTAAGTAAAAAAAAAGTAAGCAGGAATTAGGAAAGTATGTGAGAAGTGAGATCAAAATTACCTTGCTTGCTTCTTTCCGCCATTTCACCTCATTGCAAGAAAAAAATGCATCGATTCTTCTGAGAGCAACTTTAATTGGTCGTCAATTCACTGTGAGTCTGTGTATCGTAGCAACGAGCACAGGCTGTGCTGTTATGAAACCAGTGGGAAAATAGATCTCCTGTATTGTTTATATATTTCGTGTGTTAATATCTCTATGTGATAGAATTATTATTATTATTAATGCAAATAATTCTAGCCGGCTCAGCCAAATTTTATCAGATGGCGGCTCAATTTGGCTTAGGAAATTATTGACTGGCGGCGGCTGAAATTCTTAATGGCGCAAATGGCGGCGGCTTCGGGGTCTATTCCATTGTACAAGCAGAGTTAACCTATGAGAGCATGCAAGGCGCTCGCTCGCAGCTACATGTACACCTCTCGGTTGTTGAATTTGTGCGCGAGTACTTTTATCATGCCAGCTGAAGGTTCATTTTTGCGCATGTGAAATAACATAATGTGCTCGTGAGAATGTCTTACACGCTCATAACTTTTGACTATAAAAAAACGCCATAGATGATGACATCTCTGAATTTAATGATAATGTCTTTAACTGTCATTTTATATTATTGACACACAGTTTTCCTAATTAATTGTGGTTCAGTTGCTTTGACGCAATCCTTTTTGTTTAAAGCGCTATATAAATAAAGGTGACTTGACTTGACAGGTTTCACAGTATCTCCAATGCAAAAATCTCTAAAATCAGATATGTATTTATGTAATGTTGTTTAAAATGACATCCTCTCCTTTCCAATATTTGGATTTTGTTTGCTTTCAAATTATTTTAAGGATTTGGTCTGGTTTCAACATTTACAGGCTTGGTGTGTGGGCAAGGGCATCGATTGAAACCTGAATCCTTGTTGAAAATTGCTTTAGCATGCAGTAACACTTAATTTGCATTAACATAGTGATGTCTGAAGGTGTCTTTGAGTGTGAAGAGTGGAGTGCTCTCAGTGGAGGTTCTTCTGGATGGAGATCAGGTGGAGGGAAAGGGTCAGAGTGAACTGACCATCTCATCCAGCAACCTCACACAACTCAATGATCTGCTGTCCAGAGTGACCTACACCAGCACCATCTACCACATCAGAACATCAGACTTGTGTATGTACAGGAGAGAAAATTAGACTCTTAAATTGATAGTTCACCCAAAAATGAAAATTCTGTCAGTAATTACTCACTGATAATGTTGATAACGGTTGGAGGCCTGTCCCAGAAGAGAAGAAATTGTTGAATAAAGTCAAGAATATTTCATGATCTAAAGAAATGTTTTACAGAAAGAACCTTTTGTGCATTAAAAAAGGATACATTTATACAATAAAATTTATACAATACAGGTAAAGTTTCGATTTACAGGGGGGGTGAAATGCTCGTTTTCACTCAATATCCTGTTAATCTTGAGTACCTATAGAGTAGTACTGCATCCTTCATAACTCCAAAAAGTCTTTAGTTTGATTATATTTATAAGAGAAAGATAGTCTGTACCGTTTTTTCCCGGAAAAACACGAGCGGCTGGAGGCTTGACGTGTGGGTGGAGCTAAAGAATCACGAGCGCGAGTAGGCTTTTGCGTTGAGAGCGTCTGGAAACTGTGACATTACCGTGAAGAAAAAACCATCATCCAAAACAAACCATGGCTAACAGTCAGATTCAGCCGTATATTTATGATCCCGAATCAGATCCAGAGGCTGAAATTGAACAAGAGTAGCAGCAGCAACGGCTACAGCAGAACGTCTCTATGTGGTATGTATTGAAACTGTATATATTTGCTTAGCGGTTTTGGAAAATGACTAAGTTCCACTTTATGTCATCTTTTTTTTTTAAGGTGTACATGTTGAAAGTGCAGTTTGATGCCAACATCGCATTTTGTTTACTTGATGTGCTTACGCGCCGATAGTTAAGTTAACAACACAGAGATATTTGAAGCAGTTTTACTCACTGCCTGCGGTTCCAACACACGATCGTGACCCTTTTTCGTTGGGACTGCATTATCCTTAAGAAATAAACGATGTGCAAATCCGGCGTCAAACTGGGCCTTGTTTGTAAAACAATCATCTTCAAAATGCAGGGAACAAACAAAAACACTTGCACAACTCCGTTGATGCTCTGTAAAAATAAACTCCATCCACTGGTCCCTTAATGCTGTTTTTCTTTGGTAATCTGTGCAGGGTTGTCTTGCCCTGGCAACCAAAAACACACTTCTATTGTGACATTTCGCGACGCTCTCGCTCTGATCAGTGAATGTCTGTTGTGCTCTCACTGCTCTGCTTTACGGGAGCGCGCGCTCTTCCGGCAGACGTGCCCTCAGGACCCATATAAGGAAATTCCGCTCCATCTAACGTTACACAGAGCCATACTCGAAAAAAACTTTCCGGAACTTGTGACAAACCGGAAGAGGTATTTTTGGAACAAAAATACTCCTTCAAACGAACAACTTAATTTTTGAAACTTTGTCCATGTTTAGCATGGGAATCCAACTCTTTAACAGTGTAAAAAAACTCAGTATGCATGAAATAGCATTTCACCCCACCTTTAATGAAAATAAAAATTACAGTGTTCATGTTCCACAATTAATCAATTATGTTTTTATATTTCACTAGTGAGTCCTTGTGAGTAGGCTTACTAGTGAGTTTCATATTTAGTTTGCTTGCAAGACAAGTGCAATTAAAAATTGGAAGTTTGGTATTTACAATTAATTTTAGTTTTTACATTCATTAAAAATATATAAGCTATACTGTTTCATATATTATTTTCAGACATGAGCAGACCTGTAGCCTGTCACACATTTTTCGAACACTTATGATGAGAGACAGCGAAGGAACACATAGGCTACATTAATGTTTCCCGTTCCATCACTCTCCATAATAAAATGATAGATCGAAGTGATAATCAGTGCATGATAATATGCTGTAATGTTTATCAGAAGTTGCTGCAAAGTACTTTGTAGTGAAGCTGTTGTCGTCTATCCTGAATAAACCCATTCAAACAGATTGACAGCGCTGGCTCTGTTTGGAACTATTGCGCGCTACAGAACCACGTGACCGTGTGGCAGCGATGCCGGCGAGATCAAAGAGGCATGTTGCGCAACTCTTTTTTTTTCAATGACCTGGCTTTAACCGACGCTCTACAACGAATCGCGCTACATTAAGTTCGCCAAAACTGTATATATTGTTTGAATTTCGTATTACAACTTAAACAATCTGAAAGCTGAGACCTTGTTTCATATCGCAATCAGGGTTGTCACTTTTGCGTGTGATTTCCATGGGCTGCGTGAGAGCGTGAGACAGAGCCTTGAAGTGAGAGCTGCGTGAGAGTTGGCAACCCTGCATCAGCGGTTCTCAAGCCGCAGCACGAATGAGCAATTCAAATAGTCATTAGCAGCCATTAGTTCTGTAAAATTGAGCACCAGAATGGACAAATTTGTTATTAAGGGAGAAAACCGAAATGTGGAAAATGCCAGCAAAGGAGCACATACAAACCAGAATAGTGGCAGTGCCAGCAGTGAAGGTATGAGAGTGCAGGACTTTCGTTTTGCCCCGCCACTCACTTCAAGGCGTTCAGGCAAAAGGAAACACACATACAACGCAGAAATCAGCCTTAATCGCAGAAATGTTGCAAAACATCTCTGAAGAGAACCTGATATTATTAAATTAGAAAGTGCTTTCCATATTTGGATCAAATAGGCTACATTTGAACGCACTTTCTGGTCAAGTCACGCTTCTGGGCGCGTCTTACAGACTAATTTACAATCGCAACTTCATTGTGCTGTCAGTCCATTCGAGCCAAATTTCATAACATTGGTCAGCTCCCGACAGCATCAGGTGTTTTGTAAATGGTGAGCAGAATTATTTATTTCAATGAATGTAATCGATTAGATTTCATAATATTTAGACTATATTATTATAAATCCGGTTGTTTTGTATTAATGTAATATGTTAATGATATGCGTGAACTTGTAGCCCAGTGGGAAAAAAAGATTGAGAACCACGGGTCTACATGTTAGTTTTTCTGAGATGATTGCTGGCTGTAAGTTGTCTGCTAAGGTCTGCAGTGTCTTTATTGTTAAATAAATAATTGATAATATTCTGTTAGTGTGTCTGTATAAGATACCAGTGGAATCTGCTAAACATGTTTGGTCACTATTACACTGGTAATATTTTGTAAACAATTTGTAACCCTTTATAGCATTGAATACATTTATATGTTTTATTTATTAATATATATTTTATAATGTAATATTCTGTTTGACTGGTCTTAAAATACCGTATAGTTTGTACTAGGTTTACACTAATAAAAATAATAAATAAAAGTCTTGTCAATTACACTTTTTTTTCTTTTCTTTTTTTTTTTTTTGGATAGACAAGTGAAAATTTAAATGAATCCATTCTAGCCTTATAGATACTATATCTCAGTTCCAGAAAAGTTGGGACGTGTTGTGAAATGCCATAAAATCAACAATGTTTCTTTCGTTAAACTTTTTTTAACTGACTGCTCTCACCTGATACAAGACTTAAGCTACTCAACAGACCCTAGTAGTTATTGTCTGATTCTCTTTTTTGGGATGGGCCATGTATTTTCAATAGGTGACAGATCTGCTGGCCAGTCACATTCACATGTGTCTAAGAAACTGTGCTGTTGTAGCACATGCAGAATGAGAGCTAACATTGTCTTGATCTAATAACCATTACAATCCAGTGGATGCTCGTGGGTTTTAAAATAGAGGAGGCACACTAATAGTTTTGGTCTGGGGATCCCTGCAGATTATTATTATTATTATTATTATTATTATTATTATTATTATTTGCTTAACCACTTTTAAATGGCTTGTTGGTTGCTTTTAGTCAGAAAATGACAGACATACAGCAAGATGATATCATTTCACTTACATGGCCTATCACTTGAAGCCAACATCCATCCCTTAATAGTCTGTGCTAAAAGAGAGCTGCCTGCTGTGCTATTTAATTAAGTGGTGTAGCCTGTATCCAGCTTAGGCGTGTTTTCCCTTCATTTTACATTTTTATATATACTGTCTGAATGACAGTCTGTTGGCAATCAAATATTCAGTACTGCTACACATCATAAGTAGCCTGTTTGGTATATTATCAGCACAGCAGGAGACGTTCAAAGTAATATCATGTAATTTACGTTTCTCTGATAATTGGTATACCAGAAGGGAGTCTAGCCTCCTTTGCAAAGTTTCTTTTCTCAACACTCCCAAAAAAATTAAGAAAACCACTTCATCAGTTATCAACAAATGCACTGCAAATGCTCTCAACAACCAAATAAAGAAACACATTCATGGGGCCCATTTCACAAAGGAGGTTAAGTGAAAACTCTGAGTATGTTAACCCTGAAATAAGGGAAACTCTAAACTCTTTTCTGTTTCAGAATGGGAGGATTGTCAAACCCGAGAAAGCAGGGTAAGTCAAGCCGTTTCTGAAAGAGAGGTAACTTATACTCAGAGTCAGTTACCATGGTAACTTACTCTATGAACCTAACCTGGTCAGGAGCAAGTTGGGGGAACAAGATTATTCTGAGTGTTTACACTTAGCCTGTTGCAAACAACTACTACTTTTACATGTTTTTTAAATTGCACTTAAAATATAATTATTAATATTATTTTATATGTATTTTTTGCCCATGAGATACCATAGAAAAATTATTAGCTATTAGTTAATTAATCTAACGTTCTGCCAGTTATCACCTGTGATATTATAACACTGATAAGAATTACATTTGTATCGAGTCAGAAGTCTGCAAACGGCTTTTTGGCGGGAGCTGTTGCCATGGTGAATAGTAATATCAGAGCTCCATTGATAATGGCTTTTTATAGTTGTGGTGCACGTGCTTAACTCAGAGTCAGTCAGTTTAGAGTTGATTAAACCAACTCATTTCAGCTGTTCTGTAACCGAAAACTTATGGTAAGTCAACTCAGAGTTCAAATTTAAACTAGAGTTGGTTGAACCTCCATAGTGAAACAGACCCCTGCTGTCAAACTGATGAAGATGTTTTATTGATTTTTCTGGTGCTTTTTCTATTTGCATGTGTTTTCTGAAGTTGCAGCATGTTGAGCTCTCTCGGCCACTGTAGGAAGCTGATTAGAGAGAGAAAAAAAAGTTCAGGTGGATCTAATTATAACTGTTTGCCCTTTTGCCTATTACTCTCCGCAGATCTGTCACTCCTTCAATTTGTAAATGTATTATATTCACCTTAATCTGCAAGAAAATGTATACACATTAACTCTTAAATATATGAGATATAAGCTCATGGGCGGTGCTCAGTGGTGTCAAAAGTACTGACATTCATTACTCAAGTAGAAGTATAGATACTAGGGTTTAAAAAGACTTTTGTAGAAGTTGAAGTATCAACTCAAGCTTTTTACTCAAGTAAAAGTGTAAAAGTACTGGTTTAAAAAACTACTTAAAGTATAAAAGTAAAAGTAATGTAAGGGGGAAAAAATGCCATTAAGAACAAAAGCTTAGGCCGCACCACAGGGGCCTATTGTACACTACCTCACCTCCTCAAAAAACATTTTTCTAAAGGCCATAGGCCATAATGACTATAATGTTATATTAAAATGTTCATGTTGAAAAATTTGGGATGCACTAGGCTTCCTGTTTCAGCCACATATATGAAAATACAAAAATGGTGTGCACATCCCAAACATCCAATTAGGACGCAGGTGCAAGACAACTAAATGATATAGACAAATAAAGAAGTGAAGTCTTAACACTGAAAACTACTGCTCCAGAGGAATTTAATCAAGCAACGTTTCGACCTTCAGGTCTTCATCAGCCGCATATATGCCCATTTAAAATGAACGCACTTTAGTACAATGCAAATACATTAAAGGACTAGAGATATGATGACTAGTTGCCAATAAGTATTGTTATGGTGCAAAAAGTCAAACTTTAGAGGCATGTCATCAATAACCTTTAATGGAATGTAAATGTACATCCAAGCTTAGCTGCAGGAATCTGCGAGGACAATGGACAAGAACATTGGTGCAGGCTTAGTAACAATTACACTTGTATGGATGTCTATTTACAATAAACATTATAGTGCTGTCAAAATGAATGATTAATCCAAGTGATTAATCAAAAACTAAAACTGAAAAATAAGTCATAATCCTGATACCTTCTTGATTGATAGCTTCCTGTATTCGGTACATACGTCTGCTATGTCCAGTGTTCGGGGGGGGACGAGTTACAAAGTTGGTATAGCCTACTTATCACAACATTGTCAATCGCATCGTCAATCGAAAACGCTAATTTATTCAAACGTCTCGCTACCGAACTACCTACAGTAGCTTAATTTGTGGAGGACGAAGAAAAAGCACTCATTTGGTAAATGAGCCAGTGAGAAATAATAACTTTTAAATAGGGTCCAGTGCCTTTTCGATACTTTTAAAACGGTACTCCTAAACAGTGCCTGAACCGATACTTTAAAGGGGGGGTGAAATGCTCGTTTTCACTCAATATCCTGTTAATCTTGAGTACCTATAGAGTAGTACTGCATCCTTCATAACTCCAAAAAGTCTTTAGTTTTATTATAATCAAAAGAGAAAGATAGTCTGTACCGATTTTTCCCGGAAAAACACGAGCGGCTGGAGGCGTGACGTGTGGGCGGAGCTAAAGAATCACGAACGCCAGTAGGCTTTTGCGTTGAGAGCATGTGGAAGCTGTGACATTACCTTGAGGAAAAAAACATCATCCAAAACAATCTATGGCTTACAGTCAGATTCAGCCGTTTATTTATGATCCAGAATCAGATCCAGAGGCTGAAACTGAACGAGAGCAGCAGCAGCAACGACTCGCCCCGAGCGGGGCTCGAACCCGGGTCTCCGATGGGGACGGACGCACTAACAAGGAGGCAGAGATATTTGAAGCAGTTTTACTCACCGCCTGCGGTTCCAACACACGATCGTGACCCTTTTTCGTTGGGATTGCATCATCCTTAAGAAATAAACGATACGCAAATCCGGCGTCAAACTGGGCCTTGTTTGTAAAACAAGCATCTTCGAAATGCAGGGAACAAACAAAAACACTTGCACAACTCCGTTGATGCTCTGTAAAAATAAACTCCATCCACTGGTCCCTTAATGCTGTTTTTTCTTTGGTAATCTGTGCAGGGTTGTCTTGCCCTGGCAACCAAAAACACACTTCTTTTGTGACATTTGGCGACGCTCTCGCTCTGATCAGTGAAGTCTGTTGTGTTCTCAGTGCTCTGCTATATGGGAGCGCGCTCTTCCGGCAGACGTGCCCTCAGGACCCATATAAGGAAATTCCGCTCCATCTAACGTCACACAGAGCCATACTCGAAAAAAACTTTCCGAAACTTGTGACAAACCGGAAGGAGTATTTTGGGAACAAAAATAGTCCTTCAAACGTACAACTTAATTTTTGAAACTTTGTCCATGTTTAGCATGGGAATCCAACTCTTTAACAGTGTAAAAAACTCAGTACGCATGAAATAGCATTTCACCCCCCCTTTAAAAAAAGAACCACAAAAAAAACTATGGATAACTTTAAAGAACATTACAAATATTTAAAATAAATCCATAGCTTTCAGCTTGGATGCTCTCATTTCCCAAGTTGTGCTTCCCTTAATCTAAGGCTAATAAACGTATTTCACAATCTGGGTCATTATTTAATACAAAACCACACATAATATTTCTACTGTATCTCTGTCAATCACTCTGATATTTAGTTAAGATGAGTGCTGTCTGTCACTGTCTTTTATCAGTTCTGTGAATTACTGTATGGTCATTCTTTATAAAGTAGCAACAAAGTCGTTTTTAAAATACAGTACTGTGCAAAAGTCTTATGGAAAAATTAGTATTTTCACCCCAAAAAGGGTTTTAAGCCAGTTATTTATATCTTTTGCTGCAGTGTGTCAGTAGGAAATATCAGTTTGCCATTAATTTTCATAATAATCTAGTGCGATTTTGAATGCACAAGCAGCTTGACAACAGCAAAATGAATGTTTGGAAATGTAAACTGATATTTTATACTGACACACTACAGCAATATATATAAATTACTGGCCGAACACCATTCTTTTAAGTGAAAATACTAACGTGTCTAAGACTTTTGCACAGTAGTGTATGTATAAAGTACTTATGATTAAATTAAGTATATTTAAATAAGTGTAATTAAAGTATGTGTTCGTTCATATGTGTTAAGGGCTAGATTTTCGCTGGAGGAAACGGCTGTGGTGTGATGAGCGAAAACTTTCCAGATGAGAAACCGAGTGATTGTTTATTAAACACATACCTTGTGTCCTCTGTTTATTTAAGTGCGCATGCGCTGCTCCGTTCGCAGTCTGCGCCTCTGTGGATTGAAGAGCGCGCCGAAAGACGGGAGGAGACCGGTCTGACGCTGGTTTCATGTGAAATTTAAGGGGACTGACTCTGAGGCGATCGGATACCGGTTCCAAACCCAACCCTACTTTTAAGAAATATATATGTTTTGATAAACGAGCCCAAAACTGGCTATGTCCTTGCTGGAGTGTGATGTGATTTGTGTCATGTGCAGGTGCGATGGATCACGTACAAACCAATAGGGTGTCAGAATGGTATATGTTTATACTTCTCATCCAACCACAATCAAATTCACTGCTTCCGGATGGCGCGATTTATCTGGATACTATAGTTGTTTTTTTTTGTTTTTTTTTTTTGAATGATGACACCCGGAATGAAAGCCAAAATGAAATAGCAGTAACGAAGCTATTTTTAAAATGTAAGGAGTAGAAAGTATAGATACTTGCCTCAAAATGTAAGGAGTAGAAGTAAAAAGTCGGCTGAAAAATAATTACTCAAGTAAAGTATAGATACCCCAAATTTCTACTTAAGTACAGTAACGAAGTATTTGTACTTCGTTACTTGACACCTCTGGGGTGCTAAAATACATTGCAGTAACAAATACACCGTAGTTATTTGATGGATGATGTTAAGTGAGTAAACAATATCAAAATGCACTTTTTGTAGAAATATACACTTTTTTTGTTGGCCTTTGGAGCATTTATAATAAGTGTGTGTTCTGCAGCTGTGTTCATTTGGGACAGATATTAGCATCTCAGCTTGTGTGGCCTATTCTTCCCTGTTCCTTCTCACTTGACCCATTGCTTTGGTGTTTTTCTCTGTTTTATCTAATAAATGTGAAAATTATAGCTTAAACCGCTCTGATAAAAAAAGATTTACTCCCCCACAGGCCATCCAAGACGTGGAAAAATTGCTACATGATAAATTTCTCCAAATCTGTTTAAAAAACAAACGAACAAAAAAAGTTGTATACATTTTCATTTTGGGGTAAACTATTCTTTTAAAAAACTAAATAATTGTGTACATGACATAGCTGTTTAAAAAACAGTTAACACTAACACTAGGTTACAGTAGGTCACCAATTTTTTTTTTTTTTTTATAATTTACCCATCTTTGTGTTGTTACAAGCATTACATTAATTTTGCATGTTTAGCATTCATTAAAAAGTTCCTGTATAAATGTGTTCCAGTGTAACATTTATTGCTGTGTGTAACTGTTCTTTCAGATCATCCCCCATAAGGAGGCACACGATGAACATACAAAACCTTTTTTTCCCCCTGATTCTTCTTGGTTTACTGGGCATCTACTTTATACAAAAAAGTGGCATGTTTGAAAGCAAGAAAAGCACACCTGCACACTGGTATGCATAGTCTTTTCTTCATATTTATTGCTCTTAGTCTGTATTGGTTTATTGATATTTAGAAACCCTTAAAATGATCTACACTATTCTTAGAGCACCCGTAAACTTGTAAACCTGTAAATTTTTGTAACATGGTTTTTCTTCGACTTGGAGCACTTATAGCCTCTGAACTTTTGCAACAGGTCTCAATCATGTTCACGTTGCTCTCATCAGTTCCTTAGTAGAGTAGAGTTTAGTTTCAGCCTTAAATAAACACACCTAAGCCAGCTAATCAAGGTCTTACTAGGCATACTAGAAACATCTAGACAGGTGTGTGAAGGTAAGTTTGTACTAAACTCTGAAAGGCAAAGTGGTGGCCTTCAGAACTGAATTTAATACTAATACTAATCCCGTGCGAATATTAATTCCCTTATGGTCCAAATTTGCTGACAGCCGTTGATGAAAATAGCACAGTAATCCAGACAACTAAAGTCCATCAATTAACATATTTTAAAGTGAAAAGCTGTGTATTAATAAACAAATCCATCAAGACATTTCATTAAACTTTTGATTCTGGTTTTGAAGTTAAAACATACTTTCTGTTAATTGTTGAACTGGAGTGTTGTGGATTTTTGTGATTTTTTTTATCAGCTGTTTGAACTCTCATCCTGACGGCACTAGGGCTGGGATAAACGATTATTTTTTAAAAGATTAATCTAGCGATTATTTTTTCGATGCATCGATTAATCAAACGATTAATTTTTCAGACCGATTCGATTTCGATTATCTCCCCATTAATTGACTACTAACAATTTATACATGTTGATTTACATATCTGAATGAAAAAAACATGAATTCCTTAACATTGCAATATATGTTTATTGCTCTTAAAATTACAAAATAAAAGACTGACCAAGAATGCATTACTTTGCACTTGTATAGAGATAGCATTCAATAAAACCTTGAAGCCTTGAAAACACATAGCTTAATGAAACAAGCTTACTGAACACATAGGGCCTAGCTTACTGAAAAAAAGTTCTTCTTTCAGATGAAAATAACAACAACTTGATGTCTAGCATTCAATAAAAAAGGTCACCCAAAATATTTGTTTAGAGCAATTGAAAGAATACAGTAACCAATGTAAACTTGAGGGCTTTAAGTTAATACAGAGAGTGCTTTTCCAAAAAAAAATAATAATAAAAATTAACAGTGGGAGCCAGCAGCCTGTCATGGAGGAAAAAAAAATTCTCTGAATGCTCCACATGAAACTTTGGCGTTCCGCCCTTTTTCTATCGTGTCTAATGATTTTGGTTAATATACACGAGGGAGAGGGAAAGGGAGAGGGAGAGGGAGAGAGAGAGAGAAAGAGAGAGAGAGGTTGAGGTTTAAAGCACTTTATTTTTCCATTACACCTTACATCACATTACTGAAAAAAAAAACAAAATAAATAAAAAAATTAAATTAAACATAAAATAAAATTAAATTTTTTCTAAAAATTCACAACAAGCTGATCATCCTGAACTGTACATAGCACCTCATTAAAACACCAAACATCGCAAAAACACACCAAATTATTAGTATGTTGGTAATATGCAAATTAAAGTTTCAGCCTTCCTTGGACCAAATGCCTAAACATCATTTCAGGATTTATTGTAGAGAGTTGCAAACCTTTGTTTTTTCTGGTTTTCCTGTAAGACAGTTGTGGCAACAGCCACTTCCACTTTGTCAGTTTGACAGACACCTTTTCCAGCAGACCCTCCCAATTTTTCTTTTGAAACTGTTCATTACCTAAAAAAACACCTAAAGCTTTAAAACCATCTTGTCTCCAGCGTAACCCACCCAGGAGTTGAGGAAAACCTGTGCCTTCCCACCCACCAACAATAAAACCTTCACTTTTGGACCAGTTGACTCTTGCAGAGGAAGCTCTTTCATACAAACCAAGAGTTTGATTTAAAATTGTGATGTCATCCTGATTTGAAATAAAAACAGTAATGTCATCTGCATATGCTGATAAAAATAACTTAAAATTGTCCTGTGAATTAGGAATTGCTATTCCATTAAGATTCTTCCTCAACCTGCACAACAAAGGTTCTATGACCAGGTTGTATAGTTGTCCAGACAGTGGACATCCCTGCCGGATGCCTCTGGACATCAGGATCGGCTCACTCAAACCACCTCCTGCTTTCACCAGCACAGACACATTAAAATACAGCAATTTAATGTAAGATATAAAACTGTCACCAAATCCAAAACACTTTAAAACATTAAAAAGATATTCATGATCAACTCGATCAAAAGCTTTTTTCTTGATCTAACGACAAAAACCCAAGATTTCCATGATAAAACTGATTAATGTCGATCATGTCTCTTAATAAAAACAGGTTGTCCGTAATTGATCTTTCAGGAATGCAGTATGACTGGTCCTTGTGAATCAACTGGTCTAAAACATTTTTCAGTCTGTTTGATAAGCATTTGGAGAATATTTTGTAGTCCGAACACAGTAAGGATACAGGTCTCCAGTTCTTTAAAAATCCCAAGTCCCCCTTCTTTGGAAGGAGAGACAGGACGGCTCGTCGACAGCTTGTAGGAAGTGTTTTGTTCTTGATGCAGTCCAACAACACTTCATAAAAATCTGGTCCTATTATATACCAGAATTGCTGATAAAAATCCACAGATGAGCCATCAATCCCTGGAGAACGGCCAGTGTGTAGCTGATGCACTGCTTCCGTGAGTTCTTTAAAAGAGATTAAAGTGTCCAGTGCCTCTTTCTGCTGGTGCTAGAGCTGAGGCAGTTCCTCCAGCAGATCCTCAACGCTCGCAGCATCACAGCTCTCAGCGCTGAACAGCTGCTTATAGAAGTCTCTCGCTAGCTTCCTCATTTCAGCTGGATTTGAAGTCACCGATCCATCTTGCCGACGGAGATTACACATTTGCTTCTGATGGACACTTTTTCTCTCTAGATTAAAAAAGAAAGCACTTGGAGCGTCCATGTCCTTGACAGAGTAGAATCTGGCTCTTATCAACGCTCCCTTTGCCTGCTCCTGCAAATAAGAGTTCAGTTCTTGTTTTTTCTTTTTTAAAACATTGCAATGCACAGCTTCACTACTGGATACAAGATTTCTTTCCATCGACTCAATGTCCTTCTGTAAAGTCCTTACTGTGTTTTTCACTATGGTTGATGTTTGGGAAGCATAATTCTGACAGAAAAGTCTTATGTTCACCTTTCCCACATCCCACCACTGACGACTTTCAAATGAAGACTTTTTCAACTTCCAGTTGCTCCAAAACACTTTAAACCTTTCACAAAATAAAACATCATTTAAAAACTTAACATTTAAAAGCCAGTAATAATTAGACTTTTGTGTCTTCTTTATGTTTAAAACCAAAGTAATCATGTGGTGATCTGAAAAACCATTGGGAGAAATAGAAGCATCAATAACTCTTTTACTCCACATTTCGTTCAAATAAAACCGGTTTAATCTTGCTCCAGAGACTCTATCATCACACACTTTCAGCCATGTGTATTGTCTCACACCCGTGTTTCTTGTTCTCCACACATCTATTAGCTGAAATTCATGAATAAAACTTAACAGGGTAGCAGCAGATTGACTGTGAGGGTCTTCACCATTTCGGTCTACAATAAAATCAGTTGTGCAATTCCAGTCACCACCAATTACCAGACACACACTCTCATCATACTTCTGGACAGCATCTCTTAATTTCATAAAAAGATCCTTGCGTTCTGGACCGTTATTGGGAGCATATATATTTACCAGCACAAACACAGTTTCTTCGTATTCAATTTCTGTTAGTAACAATCTGCCTTCAACAATCTTGTCTATATTTAAAATGTTGATATTCATGTTCGCAGAGAATAAAATAGCAACTCCTGCACTGTTGTTTGTGCCGTGGCTTAAAACAAACTTGCCCTCCAACCACATTCCCCACTCAATTTCATTGTCCTTGTTAGTGTGGGTTTCTTGTAAAAAAGAAACGTTAACCTTTTTAATTTTAATAAACTCAGAAACCATTCCTAGTTTTCCCCGGTCTCATCCACCGTTTATATTTAGAGATCCCACCCTTAAAACATCCATGTAGGAATATAAAAATAAAGAGGACAGAGACAGAAAGAGACAGTAAAAAGTAAAGTTCACCACGTGATGTTTAAACATTTTGGTGTCTTTGGGAAACAACTTTATCTTTTCTCCATTTTGTTACCATTTTCTTCAGTCTAAACCTCTTTTTCTTGTCTAAAGCCTCATAACTAACCGTTCTCTGAAATAACAGTACCGATGCTATGAACTTCTCAGGGTCTGGGAAAAAAATCAGTGACGTCGAAACCCTTGCCAAAAGTCATGTCTAGAAAGTCATTTATTTATTTTAGAGTGTACACGTCCCTTTCTATCTGCGAGCCCACATCAGAAACCTCAGAAAAAGTATCATCATCTTTCATTTCTGTCTCACAGTTTTCTTGACTCTTTGATAGATCAACACTTTCCATTTCAGTATCTCCATGTTCACTCACATCGTTTTTCGTTACACTGTCTTCACCTGCTTCTGGTTCAGCACCAGCTTCCTCAGTATGACTGTCATTAATTACGCTTTCTGCCTGTTTTCCACTGTGATCCTGCCGCTCCTCCCCAGCTGAAGGCAGCGCGCTCTCTGTCGCGTTCTCCCCGCCGCCCGCGGCGCTCGGCCCGTCGTTCTCTGACGCGTTCTCCCCGACGCCCGCGGCGCTCGGCCCGGCGTTCTCTGACGCGTTCTCCCCGACGCCCGCGGCGCTCGGCCCGGCGTTCTCTGACACGTTCTCCCAGACGCCCGCGGCGCTCGGCCCGGCGTTCTCTGACGCGTTCTCCCCGCTAACACCAACCTTATGTGGGCACATTAATCGCTTATGGCTAACATCCCCACAATTAAAACACTTCATACTCCCAGTGTTGGCATAAATCATGTAAGCCTTCCCCTCATGCATCACCCTAAACGACACGTCAATACTCGGCTCGTTCAGGAACATGAACACTTGTCTTCTGAAAGACATTACATGTTTTAACGACTCATTCTTACAGCCGAGTGGAAGCGCTTTCATTGCACTAGCAAATTTCCCGTAGCGCGAAAGTCCACGCTCAATCTCCTCGTTGGGAATGAATGGAGGCACGTTTGACACGGTTACTTTTGTGGTTGGAGCAACAAGCGGTGAAACAATTATAAATTCTCCACTTACCACAATCCCGTTTGTATTCAAACGGCCTACTTGCACCTCCTCCTTCACAAACACCACCACCGCTTTATTCATACGAGACGCAGATGTAATATTCTCGTATCCGATCTCCTCTCCTACCGCCACCAACACATCCTCCACCGCCACACCTGACGCAGGAACACACCTGACGCCATGACGGAGGGAAACAGGTGGCGTCACCCTCATGGAGAATGACGCCATCCCGATCCCAAACAAAACACAACAAATAAACTATAATCTCCTTTACAAAATAATATTTTAGTTTTAGTAGAAAAACGAAAGAATAGTAGTAGAAAAACGAAAGAATAGTAATAGAAAAAAACAAAAAGTCGCCCTCTCCACGTGGGAACCCTCGGACACCCAACCCTCTAAGACTCAGCGAGAGAGAGAGAGAGAGCAAGACAGCGCTCGTGTAGTTTGAAGACTGTGAGCGCGCGTGAAACTTTGGTGTTTCTCCCTTTTTCTATCGTGATTAATATGCACAAGGGAGAGAGAGAGCAAGACGCGCTCGTGTTGTTTGAAGACTGTGAGTGTGCGCGCGCAGCCTGGGATCTCTCTCAGACGTGCCCTGTCAGGCATGACTCATCGTTCAAATAAGGCTTTGACAGCCGCCAAAAAAAAAGATCAATGCAGAAAAACCCCTGGATTGGTTATATAACGTTGGACAGAATGTTGATCCGGCCATCGCGTATATTCAGCGCACATAAGGTAAACGTTTTGCAAACGTTTTTTAGAGAGATAAAAACAGGTCGACGAATCGATGCGCATATTTTGCGTCGACGTATTTTTTGCATCGACGTCATCGATGACCTCGATGCGTTGTCCCAGACCTAGACGGCACCCATTCACTGCAGCTGTTCCTGATGAGCAATTGATAGAACAAAAAAAAAAGTTTAATGGCAGACATGTTGAAAATTAGCAGATAGTCTTTTAATTCATTAAATAATAAAATGTTTCCTCAAAAGCAGTTAATTCAGCTTCTCCTCTGACATCCATATACAAGTACTGTACTTTTATTGATATGAAAGATAATCAAAGTAGTGCTGCAACAACCCGTCGACGTCATCGATTACGTCGACTACAAAAATACGTCGACGTGCGTGAAATGCGTCGACGCGTCACACTGTTTGTTTACATCTCGTGTAATGGCATACTGGGAATGGAGAAAGTTGCATTCTATCACAAAAACAGAGACCACTGTTATCAAAAGTATGGGAATACTTTAAAAAGAGGACAAATAAAATGGCCCTTTGTTCCCTTTGCAAAACCGATATGGTGTACCAAGGCAGCACAACTGCGATGCGGGAGCACTTCAGAGGAAAACATCTTGGCGCTCTCCGGTTACGGTTTAACTGGTTACCGTGTGATCTGGTGACCAACTTCCTGGTTCAGGTCTGATATTCTTTCGCTTGCGGCATTCTGAAAAGTTTAGATGTTTTTAACTCGATGCGGTGCGGACGCGCCTTGAAAAAAGAGTGCGTCGCAACCGCGCCGCTTCCATTATGAGCGCGCTTATTGCGCGCCTACATTGGAAATGACGTGATACGTGAACGGCCCCTTAAAAGACAGCGCGCCGTGAGACAACAGTGACAAACCACCGAGTTACCCCGAATCAGCTCCAGATCTCTGGAAACCAAGTTAAACCATAGCAGAACCCTGATTACATTTTATGGTTTGTGATGCTAAAGAACATTTCATGACGTCTCAGACTACTGTAAATTTATGGCTACTGTGGTTTAATAATAAACGCTATCATAAACTCATATTTACCATAGTAAAATCATTTTCTTTGCCTCTTTATTATTTTATACTCTAAAAACTTCAACCACATTGGTTGAAAATGAATAAAGGTTGAAATATTATATTAGAAGTTGTACTTATATTTTTTTGTAAAGTTCTCCAAAGGATTCATTAGCTAATTAAAAAAAGAACATTATTTATTGTAATAAAAATAATTGTTAGATTAGTCGACTAATCGAAAAAATAATCGTTAGATTAGTCGACAGAAAAAATAATCGATAGTTGCAGCTCTAAATCAAAGACAAGCCACAAAGAACCACAAACACAACAGCTTCACACACACACACACACACACACACACACACACACACACACACACAAACACAAAGACAACAGCTGACAAGCTAAATCCATTTCAAACAGAGGGCTATAAGAACAAGGAAATATACACAGTATACACAGGTGGACTAAATAGGAAATAAACCAACAATAACTGAGCTACAACAGAAAAATAATAAACTTCGAAACAACAGTCCTAGGAACATAAATGCACTGAACACAAATGGTCAATCTAAATCAGGGGTTCTTCAATATTTCTAATGCTTTTTACATAGATATTATTATTATTTTTTTAATCAGATTGGCAAAGTAGCTTGTTAGTGTAACCTGTTAACTACACACAAAGCCCATTTTTTACTTAAGTAGCAGATATGGGTGTCATGCCATGTGTATTTTCATTGTACAGGAATAGAGCAAAGAATATTTTCATTATTGAAAAGCATTATCATTGACTTCAGTCAAGCTGGCGTTCAAAAACTCCCATTACACTACCAAACACTCTCAAAAACTCCCACTCTAATCACTGAAGCTGTTTGCACAGTTTAAAGAATATCTTACTTCCATTGTAGGCACATCTGCACTTTGTTGTTTCTAGTCAGCAGAATCAGTCACCAGCAAAACACCGGTGTTTCAGTGGTGACTCATCTGAATGTCTCTGATTGACCACTGCATCAATAAGCTCAGCAGAATCATGTGTGATTGGTTTCAATGAGCAGTGTCTTAAAAACATGTCTCTGGCTCAGCACCATCCAAAGCGTGAACACAGAATATGTTGCGCTGAATGTTCTAATCACACAAGTGTGGTCATATAGAATTTAAAAATATATATATATATATATTAGGCTATTTTTTTTTTGTCGTCTTTTTTGGGAGCTGCAGTCAATATTCACTTGGCTCCAAAACCTGTCGGGCGCTGAAAGATAGCCGGCATTTATGGCAGTGATTTACTTTTTATTTTTTTTTATAGCTAAGAGCAGGGCCGTTTGAAGGAATTTGGGGGCCCCAAGCAAAATGGACAATAGAGGCCCCCGACCCCCGCATGCACGCAAAGCCTACAGGAACCACAGCATAGCCATACAATTTAAGTTCACCCACACTTTATATAAATAAAAAAGGTTTACAGGTCAAATACTGCTTGAAAAAATAGTTTGGTGGGAATTCAGCAATGATTTGCACTGTTTTTTTTTCTAATAATATGAAAGCAGACACTTATCAGTTTAAACTCTGGGCTGTGCAGGATATCGGCTATAATTATAGAGCTTGTGGTACCTTGTGCTATATAGAGGAAACATCAGCACTGAGAAGTGATGCATCTGTTGATGTTGTGGATGAAGTTGATGGTGTAGCTGGGAAAATAATTGAAAAAAAAAATTCTGAAATTACCTGTGAAGTACGTTATACCATTTCACTGTTAGCATATTGAAAGAGGTCACTATTAACAGCTCAGGGGTACGTTTCCCAAAACCATAGTTAATAAGTTAGATGGTAGACACTTTGTAATAACAATCATTAATAGATGGTAAATTGATTAATTAATCTTTAATCTTTGTCATTTAACTGTTAGCAAACAGTATTTTTACTTATTATAAAGTTTACCGTAGATTAAAGATATGTTAGCATTTCCATATTTTGATATTAGAAGGGAAGGGAAGCAGGCAGCTGCTTTCACTACCAATGCTTAAAAACATCCCAAGCTAATGTTTGATGCACAGAATTTATTGTGTGGTTTTCATAACCCCCATTTGGTAAATAGATTATCACGGTGGAATAGTATAGCATGCTATTTGCTATGCCACTTTCATCTAGGGCTGTAGCTATCGAATATTTTAGTAATCGAGTAATTAATTCCATCGATTAATCGAGTAATCGGATAAAATGTGTTTTTGCTTATTAATATTAATTATGCAAAAGAAAATAAGACTCCTGGGTCTCTTAAAATGAACAACTAAGTTTCCTTTTTTTTTCTTTTTCTTTTTTGATGCATACATCAAAAATAAACATTTAATTATTATCCATTGTTTCTCTGTTTGTACTTGTACTGTGAACAATGACAATAAAGTTGACAGATGAATTAAGTGCATTTAAGTGCCATTCAGTTGGGGTTTTAAATAAAGCATTTTCTGAGATGCACATTAAACATTAAACACAAAACATTAATTTAATTTATATTTTAATTATTGAAAATTAAGCAAACTTAGCTTTTTGGTAAACAATGGGGATTTACTATTAAGTTCTGTGTATGTGATGTGACGCTAGTTTTACTCAAATCAAATGGTCAAACGCTCAGGAAGTGACTGTCAGAGCAGTTTTGGAGATGTTGTTCATGTGTTCTCGTCTTATTTAGTGAGACAGCAGACGCTGAAATCACCGGAGCCTCACGCGCACTTCACTGTGTGTTAATAAAGGAACTCGCGCTTCTGCTCCATTCATTAACAGAGACACGCAGAACATGCAGGATTAATATTTAAATAGACTGTTCTGGCTTAATATTTACAGATATTAGTCCATCACGTGAGATCACGTGGTTGGCTGGCTGCTGTCAGCGACTACTGAGTGCATTTTATTCTTAACCAGTCGTTGTCTTGGGGCCCCAGGCCAGCTCGGGGCCCCAAGCAATTGCTTGGTTTGCCTGCCTTGTCGCGACGGGCCTGGCTAAGAGCTATGAATGCAGAATAGGGCTTGGGCATCGTGACGTCATTACTTGGCGTGGCCACCACGTTGACAGCCTCCTTTACTGCTACTCGTGCTACTGCGCAGTGTTTAGACATACTCCCTCTCATCCGTGTGTCTTAATTTGATTAATTAAAAATCTATTTCAACCATGGTAAACCGTTGCTGTATTGTGGGGTGTAAATAGCGCAACATATAATCGCCATGGGGAAAACAAAATGAGAATGGATTAACTTTACACCGCTTTCCTGCTTGGAGGCGCGATGGAGACCATAACATCTGAATATTCATTTATATAGCGTAAGTCAACATTGAAAATAAGGGAAATTTCTTGGGTTACCCTTCAAAAACACGGGAAATTTCAACATTCATCTTTTTGTTGCTATCCCTCTGCTGACATAAAAAATTCGAACTACAAAACTGCTGCATTAACTAACGTTAAGCGATTTGTGAAGCTAGGTCTAACGTGACTTTAGTTACAGATTGGCGTGAAATCGTGCTCTCACAACAACCACGCTAAGGTTGCATTTAAGTAAGCAAACGATGCTTTGAAAACAGCTGTTTCACTGGAAGGGCAAGAAGTAGCAACAGGACAACAACACAGAGACTTGACAGGTCCGATTGAAGAGCTAACGGGATATTTTACAGGAAAATACCCATCCATTTGTGAACTGTACATGAGACTTCAATGACTTGTAGCTTCGGAACTATTCTGAAGTGTAGGCGCTCACAAAACAAACAAGGTAGCCGAAGATATCTATTATGCAAAAGTGCGGCAGCAAGTCTCCGTTTGTACTCCACTATTTGTTGGGAATTTCATATGGATCCAAACCGTTAAAAGTGCCGATTTTGTCCACATACCGGTCCCTGGCATCCCTATTTAACGTATCCCTATAAATTCCACAACCTTTCACAATTTTACCATCTTTTCTCTTTCTCCTAACTCTGCTTCTTCTCGTTCGACTTGATGTATGTTTACTTTCGCGAGGCTGCCAGCAGGACCGCCACGTCCCAGAATGCAACGCGGCGCCCAAGCCCTATTAACTGTAAGCTGTCATGCATGCACTCAATTGTGCAGAATGATTGAAGCTAAACAGAATTGATTTATGCAAAAACAGTGCAGAATTGATCTAAAGTGCCTCGTATGCGCAGTGTCTATTCGAAGAAACACCCATTTGTATCAGAGATGGGGACTCGAGTTTGAGACTCGGACTCGAGTGCGACTTAAGTCGCACAAATAGTGACTTCAGACTCGACTTGAGACTCGTCCTCGAAAGACTTCAGACTCGACTCGGACTCGAGCTCCGGGACTCGTGAACAATGTTAATTTTTAGTAAACGTCAGATGAGCTCGCTGTTAGAGTTGTGACGTTCGCGAACGAACCGATTCTTTTGAACGGCTCATAAACATGAACGATGGGAGCCGAGTCACGGCTGGAGGGGAGCCGTTCTTTCTGTCGCTCTTTTTTCATATGCGTGTTTCAGAGCGCGTGTTTCACACAGATGCACACAAATGAGCTCCTCCGCGAGACAGAACAGTTATAGGGGGAGGGGCGCACCCAGCGCAGGCCAAACCTTTATAGCGTGATGATATTAGTTATTAGTTGTGCACGCATCCTTCACGTGAGTACTCCAGTGGAAAAAAACCTGCGTGCCTCTGTCATTGGGTAGGAGCGGAGCCATGACGTTTTGCACAGATATTCATTGCAGCCCACTTTGTTATTGTTCATTGACTTGAAGGGGCTGATGTCCTATTTGCAAAGTTTACAGTAGTAATAGTATGTAGACATTTACATTTTATTTATTCAAATTTTATCTACTTTAAATATTTTTGGTTCTCTATCAAAATGTTCTTGTGTGATAACAATGTTCTTGTGTGGAAGTGTTTGTAGTAAAAGCTGTTTTGCACAGAAATTCATTGCAGCCGGCTTTGTTTTTGATGTTTATTTGTGAGTAGTTATTGTATGAATAACATAAGTCAGCGTAGCTTTGTTCATTCTTAAGCCAGACAAGAGGTGTGCAGCTACAGCCAGGACAGACAGAAGGCCATTACTGAATCCATAAATGCATAAATACAGATATTAACTTAAAAGTAAAGCATTCTTGGTGTTTTTGTCATGTTGCAATAGCCTATTTACACTGATTATATACCAAAATCAAAGTTGATATTGTATGCTAATAGATAGAGTTGTCATAAAAACATATTACATGCTTTGAATTCCTTATATATAGCTATGCAGTGTTCTAAGCAGCTTGGATGGGTCGCTGTACGTGATGCAACATTTATTATAACCAGAGACTTAATATAATAAAGAGACTTGAGACTTGACTTGGACTCTAGCTCAGAGACTTGAGACTTGACTTGGACTCTAGCTCAGAGACTTGAGACTTGACTTGGACTCTAGCTCAGAGACTTGAGACTTGACTTGGACTCTAGCTCAGAGACTTGAGACTTGACTTGGACTCTAGCTCAGAGACTTGTGAGCATCTCTGATTTGTATTAACTTTTCAGTTTCTTCTGTTTATGTTACATTATATATTTACAATTCCTTCCTTCCTTTCTCTTACTTTTAACTAAGCAATGTGATCTGCTTACTTTATTCTGTTAAACAGCTTAAGTACTGAACAATCTGAAATCTCAAGGTAAGTATCATTTAAATTTTCCTAATTAATCTTAATTAAATCCAGTTTATATGCTCTGCCTAACCTGTGATCTTTACATGTTTGTCAAGTTTGATGAAACTCTTCAGGCCAAATGTTTCTTGTAAAGGAGCTAAACTCACGAGGAAAGTTGTGCCACATGAAATGGATAACATACTTGAACGCAGAGCGAATGAATACAAGCAATATCAACTCAGGTTTACCTGGATTTTTCTTCATCTTGCCCACAGTCCTGTTAACACAACCCCTTTTTCTGTTTATCTTTGTTGTTACACCTCTCATTGAGGATTGACTTGCTCCATTATATTTTCTCTTAGCAAGGGTGCAGTTGAAATTTCCAATGATCGTTCTTTCATTAGACATTCTTGGAGCCATTTATACAGTTTTTCCAACACTGTGTTATTTTTCATGCCCTTTTTCCAGGAGGAAGACAAACACAGATATTATTATTGCCCCAGCCAACTCTCCTCTCCAATATCCAATCACAGGTTTCAGGGTAGCTCCTCTGAAGAAAAGTTTGATACCAGGTTAACTTACATTCCTTATAAATGGAGCAAAACCTCAGCTTATATTAAAAATGTTACAAAACTAAATTTTCCTCTGATAAGTGAATTTGAAACATAGTGAATTGTGTTTTTATATCATCATTTCAGGTCTTGCTCTTCAAACACAAGGGAGAGGTTTAACAACAAACAACAGGGAGGTGTACAAGGTGCCATTTGTGCTCTTTTTTTATGTTTTTTAAGGTCATTTGTAGGTAAAAGCCCTAGTACACTGTAAGAAAAAGCGTTAAGTTGTAAATAAAATAATTTTTTTACAAGAAAAAATAATTGCTCCTTTTCAAATTCAAAATGTCATGTTTATTTCAGTATTACATAAATTATGTCATTTATTAAATTAGCTATATCTGCATGAAAATTGTTTTTAAGCCAATTCTTTTTTTTTTTTCAGTGTATGAGGTATTCAATCACAATACATGCACTTTAAAATGCTGTTTTCACCATAAAAAGTGTTCAATTCTTAAAGGTGTGCTATTATGCTTTTTCTATAATGTTGCTGTTTGAGCATAAAAAAAAGATCGACAAAGTTATAAAGCTCAAGGTCCGATTCAAAAGGTGATATTTTATTTAAAGGGACAATAAGTAACTTTTTAGGTATTTTATTATCTAAAATCAATATTTTTATTCATAAATATGCCCTCAATGGTGTACAAATACCTATGCCAATGTTTAAACTAATCCTCGTAAATGAAGAATTTATTATCTTTATATACATGGGAAGGGTAGGTCGACGGAGGCTTCCATGTAGTTCCGCCATCTTGCAAAACTATAATAGCAGAGAGGGACAAAAAGTACTAAGCCAACGCGTTTCCACAACGCGTTTTCGGTCAGAGCCAGAAACGCAGGTGCAGATCAGTGAGAGGCGCTTGAAACTGCACCGGCAAGTTTAAAAGTCTGTATTGCATTTTTATTATGGACCATACATATGCCGCGCCACAGGAGAAGAAAACATCGTCGCCAAAACAGTCAAAAATAGAACGTAAAAGGAAACGTGACCGTAGATTACAGAAAACAAGAGTTAATGTCGGGGAAGCTTTTTCTAGGTGGAAAGAGATAATGCTGGATAAAGATTTCAAAAGAGACGCTGAAGTGGCCTGTTTTCTTCTCGACAGGTAAGTCAGTGTTACAATCTATATTATAATATTTTTTCTTTGCTTGGTTGTTATTATATAGATAGACGAACATTAACTGTACAGACAATGAAAATTCATTGTTATTGCTAGACATAAATTTTACAAACCTCGGTTGCTTCTCTTCTCTGCCTTTTGTAAACCTTCAATTCTATCAAGATCGTCTCTCGTAGCTGCCGGGCATCTTTGTCGTCGTGGTATTGACTCTCGCTCTCCTCCTCTTCCTCGTCCACCTCTTCCTCGTCCACCTCCTCGCCTAGATCCCACTGATCCACTGCCTCTCTGTCCTCTCCCTCTACCTCTACCTCTACCTCTTCCTCTCCCTATTGTTGAATCATCTGATGATGATGATATCTAACAATGCACATAATTCAGAAAATATAACGAATAAAGAAGACATAACTACTAATTACAATATTTCATGTTTTCCACAGTCAGTAATTCATACTGTAACATTCGTTTGTTAGTTGTCATGTTGCAGTTTGTTTGAAATAACACACCTGTTCACCTGAAGGAAAACTCGACGAAGTGCTATTAGAAGACATCCTGTCAAAGCTTTTTGGTACATATCGCCTACCGTAGATGCAACGCGCATTTGAAAAAGCGAGGCGCTGGAGAGCAAAATTAGTTTGAATGCAAAATACAATTTCACCACTAGATGGGAGTAATTCCTACTTACAGTCCCTTTAAAGGGTTAGTTCACCCAATAATCAAAAATATGTCATTAATAACTCACCCTCATGTCGTTCCAAACCCGTAAGACCTCCGTTTATCTTCGGATCACAGTTTAAGATATTTTAGATTTAGTCCGAGAGCTCTCAGTCCTTCCATTGAAACTGTGTGTACGGTATACTGTCCATGTCCAGAAAGGTAAGAAAAACATTATCAAAGTGGTCCATGTGACATCAGAGGGTCCGTTAGAATTTTTTGAAGCATTGAAAATACATTTTGATCCAAAAATAGCAAAAACTATGACTTTATTCAGCATTGCCTTCTCTTCCGTGTCTGTTGTGAGAGAGTTCAAAACAAAGCAGTTTGTGATATCCGGTTCACGAATGAATCAATCTATGTAACCGGATCTTCTTGAACCAGTTCACCAAATCAAACTGAATCATTTGAAACGGTTCGCATCTCCAATACGAATTAATCCACAAATGACTTAAGCTGTTAACTTTTTTAATGTGGCTGACACTCCCTCTGAGTTCAAACAAACCAATATCCCGGAGTAATTCATGTACTCAAACAGTACACCACTGTTTTGAACTCTCTCTCACAACAGACACGGAAGAGAAGGCAATTCTGAATAAAGTCGTAGTTTTTGCTATTTTTGGACCAAAATGTATTTTTGATGCTTCAAAAAAATTCTAACTGACCCTCTGATGTCACATGGACCACTTTGATGATGTTTTTCTTACTTTTCTGGACATGGACATCCGGGTTTAAATCATTCAAATTGATTTGATTTTGAACCAACATTTACACTGAAGCTCACAGGCAGCTATAGTAAGGGACATGACATTTCCCGACCATGCGCCGAGTGCAGCCAATCACAGCACAGACTGGCCAAGATAACCAATCACACACAGACTGGTGCAACTAACCAATCACAGCACATATTTCAGAAGCCGTGCCTTCGTTTAATTTTTAACTGTTTGAGCTATTCATGCCGAACTGGGAAGAGAGGTGTTGTTATAATGTAAAATATGTGAAAAATAATGTGTTTTTCAAACAAACCTAGTGTGAGGGCCTATTCTAGTACCCCAAAACAAAATCAAGACCTTGTAAAAGAGCATAATAGGACCCCTTTAAATTCACATTCTGTTCTAGATGTGAACTTAAAGTACTTAATTTGCATTAACACAGTGATGTCTGCAGGTGTCTTTGAGTGTGAAGAGTGGAGTGCTCTCAGTGGAGGATCTTCTGGATGGAGATCAGGTGGAGGGACAGGGTCAGAGTGAACTGACCATCTCATCCAGCAACCTCACACAACTCAAAGATCTGCTGTCCAGAGTGACCTACACCAGCACCATCTACCACATCAGAACATCAGACCTGGGTAAAGGCTATCTGTACATGAAAAACACTTAGGCTTACAATATGTACTAAAATATGTTGCTCAAATACACAGTGAAGAGGCAGGATTAACACTTAAGTAACAAGATACATGCTAGCCAGTTAAGTGCCTCAATGTTTTAGAAAAAAGTTTAGTTAAAAGTTCAGTTATATACCTTGTACAACTAGCAATATCACGCTAGCAAGAGACCAACACAGGATTGTTGGTGTGATTTTTCTTTTATAACCATTCAGTAAACAAAACTTAATATTATTACTTCTCTTTTACACAAAGTATTGCTGTCCAATGCATTATTCTGTCTATTCTTTTTCCTCTGACAAAGCCACAGCAGATTAAACCATATCTCCTCTCTCTGAGCAAGTTAATTAGTGGTAATGATTCATTCTTGACTGAATTTGTGTTTTGATCGAATCTGTTGAGTGAATAATTAGTTGATTCACTCATAAAGATAGATACTATTGTCGCCATCTACTGGGATAAATTTGTGAAGAAAAGTCACTGAAAAATGCAGCCTGTGTGTGGGCTAATAATTGCAGATGAGAGGAGTGATAAAGCATAATGTCTAACGTTCTTTGAAATTCTTTTTAATTAAGGCCCGTTTAGATACAGTAGCTATAAATAATAGTTTTAATAATTACTCTCAATTTTGTGAAACTGGAGAAGGCCTAAATCACAAATGCAACCAATACAAAATGAAGGAATGATATTGTAGTAGGATTATTTCTTAAGAAACAATTTTTTCAACTGATGAAAGATCAAAACACAGACATCCAATCACAACCAAATGGATCGACTGTAAAAAGCTTGAACCTTTAAAGCGGCAGACTCACACTGATAGTTAAATGTCGATGCCAAATTATCCTTTTAATAGCCTAGATCCTCCTTGATGTGAAAGAGCCTTCATGATTATACGTATGCAAGATTTTAAATATTTCCATCATACACATCTAAAATTAACCATCTGGATACAATATTTAGCCTTACCTCTTCTTAAGTCTCTTAAATGGCATAAAATATCTTCTTTCTTTAGTTTCTTTCACTTTTGAGGATCACAAGGCCATATTTCCAGTCATAATCAGAAGACCGTCAGTTCCTGTTTTGTATGACCCAGGAAAAGGTGAGACTACCACACACACACACACACACACACACACAAAAGATTGCAACATCACATATGCTTACATAAATGTTATGTGATATGTAAGTTTAACAAGTGAAATTGTCCTGAGTAAAACATAGTTCAAATTTGTGCACAGTTAAACCAAGGAACTCTTTTGTCTCTCAGATATCAACTCACAAGTGACCATAATAACCAAGACCTTTCTGAGGTATAAGGAGCTGGGTGTCCTTATCCAGAGTATCAGGAAATTTTACCCAAAGATCAAGATCATTGTTGCGGATGACAGCCTGAAACCTGAAAATGTGCCTGGAAACAACATTGAGCACTACATCATGCCTCCTGCACAGGTAAACATGTCATCACTTACACATGTTCAATAGGCGAAAATTAGTGCCTACTGTCAGCTCTTTATATCATGCACCAACAGAGGGAACAAACTGATCTGACAAAACTCCACAAACATGTCTGTTGCTGTTTGCTAGTTTCGCTGTAAATTGACCTGTGGACACCAAGTGTTGATGACCTGGTAATTTATCACTGCTGATGATTTTGGTATCTTCTCAGGGCTGGTTTGCAGGCAGAAATCTGGCTGTATCTCAACTCACAACTAAATACTTCCTGTGGGTTGATGACGACTTTGAGTTCTTGAGTGAGACACGGATTGAGAGATTTGTGGAGATTATGGAAGCGCTTCCGGAACTAGATGTTGTAAGTATGAATGGATATTCTTTTACGAACTAGAGAAAAGTCTTTTAGCAATATATACTTGTTGTAAAAGTTTGTTTTCTGTGATTAGCTTGGTGGTGAGGTTTCAGGGGACCAGTTCTACTTTGTTCTGGAGTATGACGAGGGAGATGAGAATGACGGCGGCTGCCTAAGACGTATTAGAGAGTTTCATCAACCACTTCCAGGTTATGATGGCTGCTTTCTGGTGGATGGTGTTGTTAATTATTTCTTGGCTAGGACTGATGCTGTACGAAGGGTTGGCTTTGATCCGTTCCTCAAAAGAGTCGCTCACACCGGTAAGTGTACCATCTTCATTGATTGATTCCAAGCACATTTCATTCTTCTAATGTCTTCCCATGTCCATCCATTCTTTGTTTCCATGTCTCATCTTTGAATGATCACCATTGACTTCAGAGTTCTTCATTGATGGAGTTGGCAAGCTGATGGTTGCTTCTTGTAAAGGCCTTTCTGTTGGTCACCAGCCACATCGGGCAGAGGATGAATATGACTGTTATAGGAATCAAAGAAAATCTGATGAAAGGCGAAAACTGGCTCACCATTTCTTTAAGAACTATCTTAACTACATCGAGTACTGATTATTTTTTTTAAAACAATCAAATCTGATTATCGATTATTCACAAAACATCTGGCAGTCACGTCACCTAATGGATAATGCAAACAGTGTTGGCCTAATGGCTAGAGAGTTGGACTTGTAACCCGAAGGGCACAGACTTGAGTCTCACTGGCGGGAGGACATGTAGGTGTGGGGAATGAATGAATAGGGCTCTCTTCCACCCTCAATACCCATGGCTGAAGTGCCCTTGAGCAAGGTACTGAACCCCCAGTTGCTCCCTGCTCTGGGTGTGTGTGTGTTCCCTACTCACTGCTGTCGGTGTGCACTTGGATGGGTTAAATGCAGAACACCAATTCTGAGTATGGGTTATCGTACTTTGCAAATGTCACGTCTTTCACTTTCTTAAGAATAAATTGCAACACATAACTTTCCCTCTATATTGAACCCTCTCCATTTGGTCCTCATCATGTTTCTTGGGATGTTTTTGAACCCATTTCCTTACAATCACTCAAAGACATCATTGCTCACAATAAACCTTTTGTTCTTATGAAGTTATACATATTATTTTTTTTTACATTACGATTAATAAGATTGGTGTGTTTACAGGATCACAATAAAAGATTTTAAAACAACACAATAAAACCAAGTAGACTGTTAAAAGAATAGTTATATTGTCCATCCCCTTAAACAGTCCAAGAATCCCTGTGTTTTTGAGTCCCAATGTGAGTGTCCAGCAGTGTATATTCAATCCAAGTGTGTAATTGCAAGTGTCCTGAAAGGTAAGTCCAATAAAAGTAAATACACAGTCCAGGTGTAAGGGGAAGCAGTTAATGGCCTCTCTGATTGTCTTCTTCTTCCTTCAAATCAAGTATTTCACTCCTTGTTCACTCCTACTGCAATCTATTATACTCTTTACTTCATGTCCTGTTAGTCCTATTTTTCCCATGTCTTGTATCATATCTACCCTCTGTAATACGTATTTTAAACAATTATTAAGCACATGTTCTACAGTCTCGGGTGTTTGGCACTGATCACAAAACCCAGTAGGATGTTTCCCCATTATATGAAGAGTGCTATTTAATTTATTATTCCTTATTCTTAATCTGGTTAAATAGTCTCCTCTCTTCTGTTTCATGCCTTTTTCTCCATAGTACCAAGTTGTTCTTGATCCCACCATTGTTGCCATTCTTTAATAATGTTTTTTCCACACTATACTCTTTCCTTCTGATCTTGAAAGGATGATAACTGCTTCTATACTCTCTTTTTGAAGTGCGTTCTTAGCTATTTTGTCTACCTTTTAATTTTCTATAAAACCAATATGTGCTGGGACCCACATAAATATAACATCATCTCCTTTATTTTTTATTTTTAAATAGGCAGACATAATATCATAAAATCCTCCTGATGATTAAAGACATGAACACACACTAAAATGGATAAGAGGCATGAAATCGACCTAAACCAATTAAAACTCTATAATACATAAAATTACTGTAATAAATAGATTGTTTAAAACATGCCCTTGTATGACAGTGTCACAACTAGATCCTTTTGTTCTAAAATAATTTCCATCCCATTTCTGTTCTACCATTTATTTCAAAGGTTTTAGAAAAAAATTGTTTGACCAACTGCAGTTCATTTTTAAATCTTAATTGTATTACAGAAATTTTTCAATCTGGTTAAATCTGCTCATAGTACTGAAAAGGCCCTTGTCAGAGTGTTAATCGATATTCTTTTAGCAAGCGTGATTTTGTGGTCCTGCTTCTCTTAGATTTATTAGCAGCATCTAGATTAAAGTCAGACGTGGGCCTAAAAGGTATAGTCCTTAAGTGGTTTGAGTCATTTTTATCCGACAGAAATTATTTTGTCAATCAATCACCTTTATTTATATAGTGCTTTAAACAAAATACATTGCGTCAAAGCACTGAACAACATTCATTTGGAAAACAGTGTCTCAATAATGCAAAATGATAGTTAAAGGCAGTTCATCATTGAATTCAGTTATGTCATCTCTGTTCAGTTTAAATAGTGTCTGTGCATTTATTTGCAATCAAGTCAATGATATCGCTGTAGATGAAGTGACCCCAACTAAGCAAGCCAGAGGCGACAGCGTCAAGGAACCGAAACTCCATCGGTGACAGAATGGAGAAAAAAACCTTGGGAGAAACCAGGCTCAGTTGGGGGGCCAGGTCTCCTCTGACCAGACGAAACCAGTAGTTCAGTTCCAGGCTGCAGCAGATTGTGCAGAAGAATCATCTGTTTCCTGTGGTCTTGTCCTGGTGGTCCTCTGAGAGAAGGTCTTTACAGGGGATCTGTATCTGGGGCTCTAGTTGTCCTGGTCTCCGCTGTCTTTCAGGGCAGTAGAGGTCCTTTCTAGGTGCTGATCCACCATCTGGTCTGGATACGTACTGGATCCGGGTGACTGCAGTGACCCTCTGATCTGGATACAGACTGGATCTGTTGGCCACGGTGACCTCGGAACAAGAGAGAAACAGACAAATATTAGCGTAGATGCCATTCTTCTAATAATGTAGAAAGTACGGTGTTATGTGAAGTGTTTCCGGTTCCGGTTTACCTAATTAATGCAGCCTAAAAATCCTTTAACGGATTTGGATATTAAAAGCATATTAGTATGTTATGTGTATGCCAGGTTAAAGAGATGGGTCTTTAATCTAGATTTAAACTGCAAGAGTGTGTCTGCCTCCCGAACAATGTTAGGAGTTTAGGCGCCAAATAGGAAAAGGATCTGCCGCCCGCAGTTGATTTTGATATTCTAGGTATTATCAAATTGCCTGAGTTTTGAGAACGTAGCGGACGTAGAGGAGTATAATGTAAAAGGAGCTCATTCAAATACTGAGGTGCTAAACCATTCAGGGCTTTATAAGTAATAAGCAATATTTTAAAATCTATACGATGTTTGATAGGGAGCCAGTGCAGTGTGGACAGGACCGGGCTAATATGGTTATACTTCCTGGTTCTAGTAAGAACTCTTGCTGCTGCATTTTGGACTAGCTGTAGTTTGTTTACCAAGCGTGCAGAACAACCACCCAATAAAGCATTACAATAGTCTAACCTTGAAGTCATAAATGCATGGATTAACATTTCTGCATTTGACATTGAGAGCATAGGCCGTAATTTAGATATATTTTTGAGATGGAAAAATGCAGTTTTACAAATGCTAGAAACGTGGCTTTCTAAGGAAAGATTGCGATCAAGTAGCACACCTAGGTTCCTAACTGATGACGAAGAATTGACAGAGCAACCATCAAGTCTTAGACAGTGTTCTAGGTTATTACAAGCAGAGTTTTTAGGCCCTATGATTAACACCTCTGTTTTTTCTGAATTTAGCAGTAAGAAATTACTCGTCATCCAATTTTTTATATCGACTATGCATTCCATTAGTTTTTCAAATTGGTGTGTTTCACCGGGCTGCAAGGAAATATAGAGCTGAGTATCATCAGCATAACAGTGAAAGCTAACACCATGTTTCCTGATGATATCTCCCAAGGGTAACATATAAAGCGTGAAGAGTAGCAGCCCTAGTACTGAGCCTTGAGGTACTCCATACTGCACTTGTGATCGATATGATACATCTTCATTCACTGCTATGAACTGATGGCGGTCATATAAGTACGATTTAAACCATGCTAATGCACTTCCACTGATGCCAACAAAGTGTTCAAGTCTATGCAAAAGAATGTTGTGGTCAATTGTGTCAAACGCAGCACTAAGATCCAATAAAACTAATAGAGAGATACACCCACGATCAGATGATAAGAGCAGATCATTTGTAACTCTAAGGAGAGCAATCTCAGTACTATGATACGGTCTAAATCCTGACTGGAAATCCTCACATATACCATTTTTCTCTAAGAAGGAATATAATTGTGAGGATACCACCTTTTCTAGTATTTTGGACAGAAAAGGGAGATTCGAGATTGGTATATAATTAACAAGTTCTCTGGGGTCAAGTTGTGTTTTTTTTATGAGAGGCTTAATAACAGCCAGTTTGAAGGTTTTGGGGACATATCCTAATGACAATGAGGAATTAATAATAGTCAGAAGAGGACCTATGACTTCTGGAAGCACCTCTTTTAGGAGCTTAGATGGTATAGGGTCTAACATACATGTTGTTGGTTTAGATGATTTAACAAGTTTATACAATTCTTCCTCTCCTATAGTAGAGAATGAGTGGAACTGTTCCTCAGGGGGTCTATAGTGCACTGTCTGATGTGATACTGTAGCTGACGGCTGAATGGTTGCAATTTTATCTCTAATAGTATCGATTTTAGAAGTAAAGTAGTTCATAAAGTCATTACTGTTGTGGTGTTGGGAAATGTCAACACTTGTTGAGGCTTTATTTTTCGTTAATTTAGCCACTGTATTGAATAAATACCTGGGGTTATGTTTGTTTTCTTCTAAAAGAGAAGAAAAGTAATCAGATCTAGCAGTTTTTAATGCTTTTCTATAGGATATGCTACTTTCCCGCCAAGCAATACGAAATACCTCTAGTTTTGTTTTCCTCCAGCTGCGCTCCATTTTTCGAGCTGCTCTCTTTAGGGTGCGAGTATGCTCATTATACCATGGTGTCAAACTGTTTTCCTTATCCTTCCTTAAGCGTAAAGGAGCAACTGTATTTAAAGTGCTAGAAAAGAGAGAGTCCATAGTTTCTGTTACATCATCAAGTTGTTCTGAGGTTTTGGATATGCTAAGGAATTTGGATACATCAGAAAGATAACTTAAAAAGCAGTCTTTTGTGGTAGAAGTGATGGTTCTTCGATACTTGTAACAAGAAGTAGAATTTACAATTTTGGCTATATGAAGTTTACACAGAACTAAATAATGATCTGAGATATCATCACTTGGCTGAATAATTTCAACACTATCAACATCAATTCCATGTGACAGTATTAAATCTAGAGTATGATTTCGACAATGAGTAGGTCCTGAAACATGTTGTCTAACACCAATAGAGTTCAGAATGTCTATAAATGCTGATCCCAATGCATCTTTTTCATTATCGACATGGATATTAAAATCACCAACTATTAAAACTTTATCTGCAGCCAGAACTAACTCGGATGTAAAATCACCAAACTCTTTAATAAAGTCTGTATGGTGCCCTGGTGGCCTGTATACAGTAGCCAGTACAAACATAACAGGGGATTTATCATTAACATTGGTTTCTCTGGATAATGTTATATGGAGCACCATTACTTCAAACGAGTTATACTTGAAGCCTGCCCTCTGAGAAATCCTGAAAACTAGGTGTCAAACTAGGTGACTTCTCTTCCTATGTTGCACCTCTCACCTGTGGCCTCCCTCAAGGCTTGATATTTGCGCCCTTCCTTTTTTTCCCTGTACATGCTTCCTCTGGATTCCATTCTAAGGCATAAGGTATATATTTATTTCTACACTGACGATACCCAGATATTCTACGTTTTTTTTAATGTTAAATGAAGATAAAACAGAAGTGATTGTTTTAAGTACTACTTATCATTCTCAGTCTACCAGCCTAGATCTGGGCAGCTTATCAGCCTTTAGATCTTCTCATGTGGGAGATCTGGGTGTCCTTCTTGATGAGTCATAAAATTGGACTAACATATCTCTTCTGTAATTGGTTCCAGTTTTTACTAACTCCGCTTGCTGTCTCAAGTCAAAAACTTTTAAAATGCTACAACATTAAAGATGCCTGTCCATGCTTTTATAACTTCACGATTAATTTACTGCAACTCACTATATTGCGGTATTTCAAAGACACAAACTACTCTCCTACCATAGGTCCAAAATGCTGCTGATAGATTTCTTCAAAATGGTCACAAATGGGACCACATCACCCCCATACTAAGGGGCCCTCAATTGGCAACCTGTTTTTAAAAGTTCTCTTACTGAGGTTTTAAATTCATGTTTTATTCTTTCAGTTTTATGCGTTTATGGTTTGATATTAATTTTAAACACTTTGCCCAATCCTGTTCTGAAGAACCCCCAACACTGCACGCTTTTGGTGTCTCTCTTATCTGTGTGACAACCCCTTGGCTCAAGGGGCAGCAACATGAATGGGGAGGCCAAACACAATAAAATTTGAAACTTTTAATATTTAATAAAAATATATATATATATTTAAGATAAAGAAAAAAGAATTATACAAATAAGAACAACAACATAAAGCCCTGGACTGGAGAGAGAGTGAAAAGTCAGCATGTCCACCCAGCAGCAAGACCAAATCCCAGTTGTTCCTCTCGACGGGGAGAAAACCAGCATCTTCTTATTCTTCTTCTTCTTCTTCTTTTTTAAATTGGCGGTTGGCAAACAACTTTTAAGTGTGCATTACCGCCACCTTCTGAAATGGAGTGTGGATCCTAATAGCCTTCACTCACTACTCTTTCAATAAAGAAATAGATAAATACATAAATAGATAAATCCAATAAAAAAACTTCATAAACATCTAATATCTAATAAAAATATTAATTTTAATACCTTACCATTCACATATTATTAACTCCAATATTTTAAGACAACTAAATTCATATCTTCCTAATGAGCCCCGTTTTATTCAAATAATCAAATATTGCACTATACCCCACATGCCCTGAATTCAGTTGTAAAATTTCATTCATTTCAAATCTATTTTTTTCTTTACTTAACCTTTCTTTCAGCCTCAACCTTTCCTCCTTAAACCTATCACAATTAATAATTACATGTTCTATGGTTTCACTAATATTGCAGACCTCACACATCCCACTTTCATGTTTCCCTATTATTTTATGCATACTATTTAATCCAGTATGTCCAAATCTCATTCTCGATATAATGTCCTCTTCCTTTTTATTCCTATTATTTTCTCTCATTCCTCCTACCTTCTTCTGGATATTGTAGTACATTCTCGCTTTTGTTTCCATATTCCACTCTTCCTGCCACTTCTTCCTCATTTCTTCTTTGATTATACTTTTAACCTCCGCCTTACTATAACTTATTACCATATCTATCTCTGTTTTTTTGGTTGCATTTTTTGCATATTTGTCTGCCAACTCATTTCCATCTACCCCTATATGAGCTGGAATCCATATGAATTTTACTATTACTCCTACTCTTTTAATTCTGTAAACAGTTTGGGCTATTTCCAACATAATGTCCTGTCTCACGTCCGATTGCATGTTCTTAAAACTATTTAATGCACTGCTTGAATCTGATCCAATCAACACTTTCCTTGTTTTACTATTTTCTACCCACTCAAGTGCTAAGAGAATGGCCAACATTTCTCCTGTAAACACTGACAATTTATCATTTACTCTCTTGTTTAACATAACATTTATTTCTGGTATAATGAACGCAGCTCCTACTCGATTATCATCTGTTTTTGATGCATCTGTATATATCTTAATAAACATCGACTACTTCTCCCCTAGGTATCTACTAACTTGACTCCTGTCAATACTACTCTGTTAGTAGTCTAAAAGGTGCATATCTACCTCTAATTCCCCTAATAGCCAAGGAGGAACATTGGATAAAGGCACAATGGGGCTTACCGTCATATCTCCTATCCCTATCTCATTGACTGCATCTCCTATTACCCAACCAAAGCTCTCACTCAGTCGTCTTTCTTTTTCTTGACAAGGTTGTAACGCCTTCTGAGTCGGATGACTTTCTTTATGCCCTTTTAGATTTGCCCAATACGTTAATGCTATCTGATTTCTTCTAATATCCAAAGGCATCTCATTCATCTCTACTTGTAATGCTGCCACTGGAGTTGTTTTAAAAGCACCACAACAGAGTCTCAACGCCTGACTTTGAATCACATCCAACCTTTTTAATAATGTTCTTGATGCAGACTGGTAAATTGCACATCCATAATCAATAACTGACCTAATTAAACCAATATATACTGCTTTCAATGAAGTCCTACTTGCTCCCCACTCTCTACCTCTCAGACATCTTACTACATTTAGTATTCTTTTACATTTTTTAACAACATTCTCAATATGTATTTTCCATTTTAGCTTTTTGTCAAACCATATCCCGAGATATTTAAAACATTCCACTTTCTCTAGATTTTTGTCATAAAGTTTAAGTTGAATCTGTTCTTGATTTTTCCTTTGTGAAAAACATACTACTTTGGTCTTTGCCACAGAAAACCTAAAACCCCATTCCCTTCCCCAACACTCTACTTTTCCAATTGCCTCTTGCATCTTCCTCACTATATATTCTACATTTCTTCCCTTTTTCCACATAACTCCGTCATCTGCAAATAAAGAAACACTTATAGATCTATCCAATCTACTAAACAATTCGTTTATCATAATTGAGAACAAAACTGGACTAACTGTACTCCCTTGAGGAGTTCCATTTTCCACTAAATACTTTGTACTCAATTCTTTCCCTATTCTTACTGCGATCCACCTATCCGTTAAAAAGTTTTTGATCCAACTATACATTCTCCCTCTTATCCCCAACTGAAAAATCTTAATCATTAATCCTTGTTTCCACAACATATCGTATGCCTTTTCAACATCAAAAAATACAGATACTATGCTTTCTTTATTAATTTGGGCTTTTCTAATTTCACTCTCTAAACATATAGCTGGATCTATTGTGCTTCGTCCCTTTCTAAATCCACACTGGTAATCCTTTATTAGTTTCTTTGTCTCCAAATAATACTTTAATCTTTCATTTATCATTTTTTCCATAATTTTTCCCACCTGTGATGTCAGAGCAATCGGTCTATAACTATCTGCCAAACTCGGATCCTTACCTGGTTTACATATGGGGACAATAACTGATTCTTTCCACTGTTTTGGCAAACAACCCACTTCCCAAACCTTATTATACAACTTTAATAACATTTCTTTACTTTCATAACTTAACTTTTTAATCATACAATAACTTATTTGGTCATTCCCTGGCGTTGTATTTCCCAATTTTTTTAAGACATTATTCAATTCACCCATTGTAAACATCACATTTATGGTACTTTCATTGTCCCCATCATCTTGTCTTACTTTGACACTATCTCTTATTGTATTCTCCCTCTGTATCTTTTCCTCATTACTCAAATTACCATTACTATGTATTTTAACAAATGTCCTCACAAGTAACTCTGCTTTACCTTTGCTCTCTACTATTATTTTCTCTCCTTCTTTCATTATAGGATAACCATACTCTCTTTTATTTCCTGACATTCTCTTAATCATACCCCATACCCTAATAGTGTTCTTCTTCCTAGAGATTCACAATACTTCCCCCAGAAGTTTTTCTTAACTCTCTTAATTGTCTTCCTTACTACAGCCTGTTTTCTCTTATATTCAATTAAATTCTGAAAGTTATGTGTTCTTTTCAGGATTTTAAATGTCTTATTTCTTTCTTTAATTACCTTTGAGCATTCTTCCGTCCACCACGGAACTATTTTCTTTCTTTTACTGCCTCCTCTTTTTGGTATCGACTCTTTTGCTGCACCTAAAATAATACTACTTATTTCTTAATTCAAATCTTCAATTCCTTGATTAATACTAACCTCCTTTAATTTCCCTTCGGACAATATTCTAAACTTGTTCCAATCTGCTTCTTCAAATTTCCACCTGCTTACTCTCTCTTCCATTTGCATTTCCTTTTCTATTCCAATTTCTGTAAATATAGGGTAATGATCACTCCCTATAGTGCTTTCCTTATTTACTTCCCAACTACTTAACCCTACCAAAGTCTGGGACACCAACATAAGATCTATTGCAGTTTCTGTACCCTTATTTAAATGTATCCTGGTACCAGATCCATCATCTAGACATACTAATTCCTTTTCATCCATTATCTCTTCTAAAATTTCTCCATTCAAATCTTCTTTTTCCCTTAAAACTCATATCCATTTGCTAACAAACTTCTCGCATTCCATTGGACTACCAACATTAAGTTATGCTTTGAGAAGCTGTATCTGCGTTCCCTTCTCCCTGGTTAAGGTCAGTGTGTATCTTTTCCCATGACAAATCTTTCATGTTAAGGAACTTAGCTGCTGCCTTAACTATGATTTTAATTTTCTCTGTTTTTGTTCCTCTTCAGGAACTTAAGCTGCGTCGAAACGCTTTGGGGAACGCGTTTAGCGTGAGCGACTCTGAATATGATATCTAATCTGTTTTATAGAAGAGTGTGGCGTCACGGGCGAGGTGACGTAAGCGACCAGGAAGCTATAAAGGCACGAGCCACACAGCTGGCTTCAGCTTCTGCGTTTTCAGCAAGCGCTCTGTGTGTGCATGTCATTCTGTCTTGTCAGTCTTATTTATTGTTGTTTGTCACTATTAGCTCCTCGAAAAGTAAGCAATAGTCAAAGAGCAAAGCTAAGACGAGACATCTGAAAGGCGAATCCAGATCGCATTTCAGATTGTGTGTTCATCACGAGTGAGAATACACGGTCTGTGCGCGGTCTGCCTGGGATTGAGGCACGCTGTTTCGGCTCTTGAGGGAGCCGACTGCCTGCACTGGTACAAGCCAGTGTGGACGCTTCGATCCTGGAGGACTCTCTCGAGGGGGAGTCTTCGCCAGCGTTCCTCGCGGTGTCGGCCCTGCTTTCGCCGAGGCGGAGCGGCGCCTGCACTCGCTGGGTTCGCAGATAAGATCTGCTGGAGGGTAGGGAGACGGGCGCGTCCCTATCTCCTACCTCACCCGCCAGATCTGCCCGTTCTCCGGGTGCGGAAGCCCGAGTGCTCGGTCCTTCCCCCCGAGTGACGGCCGTGACGCACTGCCTTTTTTTCTCCGAGGAGATTAAAAAGGAGGGCGTCGATGAGCTCGCAGTTGCACAAACATAAGCTGCATAAACATCAGCTGCACAGACAAACAGTTACACAAGCATCAGTTTCACAAACATATTATGCCTAACTGTATAACAAGCAGCATTAATGAGGAGCGCAGCTCACGCAGCCAGCTCTCGAAATAAAAATATAAATAAGGGGGCTGACTGTGCTTCTCGCATATCTAGGACGGATCGAAGACGGCTCTGCCTATCTCCACCCGTATTCCCTAGATTTAGAGTTCATCGAGGTTCGGAAGCACGCGAAGCGGATCCTTCCCCCTCTGTGAACATCGCAGCTGCAGCTACTTATCTCCGAGGAGATTTATATTGTTTGTGTGACTAAGCGGCTCGCGTGTTGCCGAGGCAGCGCGTGTACTACATCATTTTCAGTTTTGATGTAAATCTTACCAAATCCAGACCGTCTTTACTCGTCTGATTGGTTAACTGCATTAATTCTGAGGAATTAAATTCAGTATCTATCTGACTATGAGAGGTTAGATATGAATTATATTAACAATGCAGACCATGTTTACTCGTCTGATTGTTTGTTTGCATTAAATTCTGAGGAATATAATGACACTTATCTCACTCTGAGAAATTATATATACGGGAGGGGCTGTTGGGCGAGAGCAGCCCTCCCACTCTGTAGTCAGAGCATTGCCACCCGCGCTCCCCCTGCGTCGGGACCGGAGGCTGAAGCAACGCTCGCCGAAGGCGGATCTGAGGGCCGTACTTCAGGCTGTGAGGCCCTCGGTTAAGAATTCCTGACACTTTTCGGTCACGACTGCAGAGGGCGGCCCCTACTGGGGTGGAGCGGCGTACACCGCATTACACGGTTCCCGTCTCGCCTCAGCGCCCTCTGGGGGCCGGTCTGCCAACCCTGCCAGTGTTCCAGGGCGCAGCGGTCCCCAGCGAGCATCATTCTCAGTATTTTCCGCCCGTGCGCGTAGCGGGGCTGAGACGCTCGCTGCCCCTGCGGGGGCCTATTACACCAGAGGTCAGTCTCGAGAGACTGATTCCCTTAGTAGATTATTTAGCAGCGTGAAAACTACTGCCAAATGTATCTCAATGGGTCCTGCACACAGTAGAAAAAGCTACCGTATTCAGTTCGGCTCTGTTCCGCATATATTTAATGGGGTCATTCCGACGATGGTCGGCCCCGGGCAGGGTCTGGTTATGTAACAGGAAGTGAAACCCTATTAGAGAAGGAGGCCATCGAGGTGGTCCCTTCTCAAGACAGGGAGTCCAGGTTCTACAGCTGGTATTTCACAGTTCCAAAGAAGGATGGGGGGTTGCGTCCGATTATAGACTTGAGGGTCTTAAATCGTTCAGTTATGAGACTGAAGTTCAAAATGCTCACAATCAAGCATGTTGTAGATCAGATCAGGTCCGAGGACTGGTCTGTCACAATATATCCCAAAGATGCATACTTCCACATTTCCATCCTTCCACAACATGGGAAGTTTCTGAGGTTCGCTTTCGGGGGCAAAGCCTACCAATATCGAGTACTTCCCTTCAGCCTTGCCCTCTCACCCTGCATGTCCACAAGATGTGTAGACGCGGCTCTGGTCCCCCTGCACATGCAGGGCATCCGCATTCTCAACCACATCGACGACTGGTTGAGTTAAGCTCAGTCAAGAGCAGGTTGTGGCTCGCCATCGAGGTGTCGTTCTCACACATATGGGGGAGCTGGGTTTGAGACTGAACGCCAAGAAGAGTGTACTTTCTCCGGTTCAGAGAACCACCTATCTAGGCGTAGTATGGGATTCGACCGCGATGCAGGCACGATTGTCCCCTGCTCGTATCGAGTCGATCCACATCTCAGTCGAGAGAGTCAAAGAAGGCCAGTCACTCACTGTCAAACAATCTCAGAGATTGTTGGGTCTGATGGCAGCTGCGTCCAACGTGATACCTCTTGGCCTGCTGTACATGAGACCCCTACAGTGGTGGCTTAAGACCAAGGGGATTTTCCCCGAGGGGCAATCTACTTTGCAATATCAAGGTCACGCGGCGCTGCCTCCATGCCTTAGACATGTGAAAGAAACCTTGGTTCTTGAAACAGGGCCCGGTGCTGGGAGCTCCTTGTCGCCGTGTAACACTAGCGACGGACGCATCCCTCACCGGCTGGGGTGCAGTCATGGGTGCAGCCATCTAACATGGCATATCAATTGTCTAGAAATACTAGCAGTTTATCGTGCACTTAAGCACTTCCTCCCAGACCTAAGGGGTCACAATGTGTTGGTGCGCACCGACAACACATCGGTGGTCTCTTATATCAACCACCAGGGAGGTCTGCGTTCGCGCCCTTTGTACAAGCTGGCCAACCAGATCCTGGTGTGGTCCCAGAAGCAAACTCCTCTCATTAAGAGCAGTATATATTCCTGGGAAACAAAATATGGGAGCAGACATACTGTCGAGGCAGGGGCTGAAGCCCGGGGAATGGAGACTTCACCTAGAAGTAGTGAAGCAGATATGGAGAGTATTTGGCAGGGCTCAAATAGAACAATGCCCCCTTTGTTCTCTCTAGTTCATCCAGCTCCTCTGGGACTGGATGCCATGGTACAGACTTGGCCGAGGCTTCGTCTGTACGCATTTCCCCCTATCGCTCTGCTCCCGGGAGTTCTGGCGAGAGTACGCCGGGACGGGGTCCGTCTGTTGTTAGTAGCCCCATTCTGGCCGGGCCGAGTATGGTTCTCAGATCTAGTCTTGCTCCTCGACGGCTCTCCGTGGGAGATACCGATCAGGACAGACCTACTCTCGCAGGCGGAGGGTACGATAATTCATCCTTGCCCGGAGTTGTGGAAGCTGTGGGTGTGGCCCCTGAGGGGGCGCAACTTTTAGCAGCCGGTCTCTCAACCGAGGTTGTTGAGACCCTTCTCTAATCCAGAGCTCCCTCAACGAGGAAACTGTACGCCCTGAGGTGGAAACTCTTCACCTCATGGTGCAGAGACCGCCAGTTAGACCCAGCAAACTGCCTGGTTGGTACAGTTCTGGAGTTTCTACAGGCTAGGCTCTCTGCAGGGTTGACCCACTCCACGTTGAAGGTCTACGTGGCGGCTATTGCGGCCTACCACGCCCTTCTCGATGGCCAGTCTTTGGGAAGACACCCCCTAGTTACACGTTTCCTCCGCGGTGCGCTGAGGCTGAAACCTCCAGTACGGTCCCGTATTCCCCCGTGGGACTTGGGTGTGGTGTTAGAGGCTCTTTACAAATCTCCATTCAACCGATTCAAGATATCTCAGATAGACATCTGACTCTTAAAACTGCTTTTCTGTTGGCCATTACCTCTCTGAGGAGAGTAGGAGATTTACAGGCCCTCTCAGTGGCCCCTACCTATCTTGATTTTGCACCTGGCATGACCAAAGTGTTCATATACCCTCGAGCAGGATATGTTCCTAAGGTGCCCTCTATCACACCACAACCTCTAGTGCTGCAGGCCTTCTGTCCTCCTCCCTTTCGGGAGCCCGACCAAGAGAAGCTATATTGTGTGTGTCCAGCTCGAGCGCTGGATGCATACGCCCACAGAGCTGCCCTGTGGAGAAAAATGGACCAATTGCTTGCATGCTGCGGTCCCCCCAAGAGGGGTTTCCCTGCTTCTAAGCAGACTACTAGTCATTGGATAGTTGAGACTATCAACGCCACTCTGAGCCCTCTGGTCGTCCCCCGCTGTCGGGAGCCAAGGTTCACTCTACATGGGGTATGGCGGCCTCCAAGGCCTTTCTAGCAGGTGCGTCCATGCTGGACATCTGCAATGCTACGGGGTTTCCACGCCTTCTACTTTTGAAAGAATCTATGGCTTAGACATGCCAGTCACTCCAGGCACTTCAGTCCCCTCGTCCTAAGCTGTGCTCTTCGGATACACACTAGGCAGGGGTTTGGTAGTCTGGCAGCGTTGGTACTCGTTCCCCAAAGCGTTTCGATGCAGCTCGAGTTCCTGAAGAGGAACGTCTCTAGGTTACGTATGTAACCCTAGTTCCTCGAGGGAACGAGACGGTGCGTCTCGAGGCCATACCCCCGGCACCCCTGCCGGGGCTTGCTGGTACTCGAAGCTGAAGCCAGCTGTGCGGCTCGTGCCTTTATAGCTTACTGGTCGCTTACGTCACCTCGCCCGTGACGTCACACTCTTCTATAAGACAGATTAGATATCATATTCAGAGTCGCTCATGCTAAACGCGTTCCCCAAAGCGTTTCGACGCAGCGTCTCGTTCCCTCGAGGAACTAGGGTTACATACGTAACCTAGAGACGTTTTTACTTGTTCTGAGCAATATATGACATATGCTAAGAACAGCACTATCCTATCCATTACTATTCCTGTGTTTTCCTGCCCTGACCTCGTTCCTTCTTTAGTCATATCAATGTCTTCTATTCCTCTTTCCTTATTACATATTTTCACAGCTTCTGCATATGTTATTTTCTGATTTGATTTTACTTTTTGAAACTCTACTGCCTTTTTCCGGACTTCACAACCCCCGTACGCTGCAGTACGGTTTCCTCCACAGTTACAACACTTTATTGTAACATTACTCCCACACAGGGGCGTAGCAGCCATTTTAAAAGTGGGGGGGACAGCTGTATGGTGATTTGACCCAAAGCTGATGTTCATAATAAATTCTAAATAGAATACCAATTGGCATTTTACTTTATCAAATTTGGGAACATGACATGATAGCTTACAGGAACCTATTTTTGTTAAATCATACTCAAAATTTAAAAATACTGCAGGACTTTGAGACCAATGGGAGACCATCTATAATTAATTTTTTATGAAATAAAGATATTTTATGATATTTACAATATTTCAGTTGCACTACATTTGAACAATAACTTTTCTTTTTAACAGTTGGACAAAAACAGGTGTTAAATGAGTATACAGATTACATCTACAGTAATTTTATACAACATACATTTTATGAAAAATATGAGACCGATAATCTGCGAAAAAATCAAGCTCCTCCGGCTCCTCCCAGTGGTCCTATTGCCATTTGCAGAAATACATCACTCCCGGTAAAAAATAACCAATCAGAGCTGCGGTCCGTAACTTTGTTTGTGTTCAAAATGTAGAAAATTTTATATAATAAGCGAGTACACCATGAATCCATTTTCCAAACCGTGTTTTTGGCTTGTCCTGAATCACTAGGGTGCACCTATAATAAGTGTTTATATTCGGACTATTTTAGATTGCTTCGGGGATACCGCGGCGGAGTAACCCAGTACCTTTGTGATTCTTCATAGACATAAACAGAGAGAAGTAGTTCCGGCTACGATGTTCTTCCGCAAGACGCAAGCAGTTCTGTTTATTAGCCGCTAGAGCGTCAAAAGTTCCCTACCGCAGCTTTAAGATAGTCAATCTGCTTTTTTTTATACAAATCTCACCTGTACACATTCTGGAGAGGTTGAGCAACTGCCCCCTCTCTCTGCCAGTGACGTCACAGCCTGCCTTTCCTACAGACCAGTTAGGACATAAAGTAACAGTTATGAATTAAAAGAATAAAATTTGATAAAGTATTTTAAGATATTAGTTGCAAAACAAATATGATTTATTGTGAAATGATAATTTTACTCCGCGAGCAGCACGTAGACAAACAAAAGACAGCAGAAACCATAATATTGTTACGTCTTATTTAGCAGACGCTTTTATCCAAAGCGACAATTAGGAGAGCATTTAACACACTGAATCCGGCGCGACGTGACGAGGTCCATACGGGTTCAATAGGTTAAATCATAACATGAAAACTTTATCGCGCGATTCGTGTCATCGCGACATACTGTAACATACTTACAGTGTGTGTTTGAAAAAAGGATGTAATCGTCCTTTGCTTTTTTCTGGGGTGCATTTTATCCCAGATGGCCTAATAGCAAAGTGAACAAACGAACTAACAAAAATTCAGAAGAGCAACAAGAGATTTGAAGCTCATAGCAGACGCGCCCAGGAGATGATTCGCTCTGTGATTGGCTGAATGTTACTTCACTCAAATCTAAGTAACAAATCAGAGAACACTACAGGAAATATTCACGCTGGATCCTGAAAAAAAAAAAAATAGCAGGGGTCAGAATCACCTGTTTCTAAAAGTGCGGGGGACGTGTCCCCCCCGTCCCCCCCGGTTGCTACGTCCCTGCTCCCACATTCTCCTTATGCGTGATCTCCTCCACATCTTCCACATCTCTGCTTCCCTTTACATACATGTACAGTATGTCGATACCGCTGACATTTTTTTACATAGTGTTTGCAATTTCATAGTTTTATTTTTCTGCTAAGCATTTTTGCATTTCACCAATAGACTCCCATCACGTAACACCTTCGCCATTTCTATTTCCCCAATCGCTTTCTTCAATCCAGTTGTCAGAGTGATTGGGCTAACTGATGAACAGAGGTGGGTAGTAACGAGTTACATTTACTTCGTTACATTTACTTGAGTAATTTTTCGGGGTAACGAATACTTTTCGGAGTATATTTAAAGATGGGTACTTTATACTCTTACTTGAGTACATTTTTTGGGAAAAATCTGTACTTTTACTTCGTTACTGTGGGCGACGCCCCTCTCGTTACTTTATCTTAATGCAATAAATGCTTCAGTTTATTCCAAACGCGCCGTCTACTTTTCTCTGGACAATGAGCGATGCCCATTCGCGAATGATTCATTCTTTTGAGTCAACTCTGTTCAAAGGCTTGATCAAACCAATTGGCAAACGAGTGAATTGGTTCATGAATCAGTTTGATTGAGTCGTTCAGTTCCATGCTGCACGCGCTGAGCTCTGAAGCGGTTCACTCAGAGTTGTAACCATGGGCGAGGCTAGCCCCTTTTTAGGGGTGCTTCAGCACCCCTAAAAAGGAGCTCAGCACCCCTAAAACTTGGAGTGAGAAATTTTGTTATTCTAAATTTTTTGTTCGTCTTTTACACAGTTAAATAATGTCCAAAACATACTCCGTAGTTTGTGGTTTAAAATGTATGTGTTAAGGAAGAAAATGAAAACATCCCCGCATAGCAATGGTGTCATCCTCTTCTCTTCTTCTACTTCTCCTCTGTACCTGCACCGCTCAGCAGCACGACCGTCATCCAGCGCGAAACACACGCAGAGTGAACCCGTGATGCAACTAAGTTACTCCAAAGCTGTGTCTGACACTTCTTTCCTTTTACCTAGAATTGTTCCGATTCCGAAACCATATCGGTGAGTACTGGAGTCAGTATCCTGAATCACCATGGTGGTACACCTATAATAAGTGTTTATTTTCGGACTATTTTAGTCCGGCGGGTCGCCGCCGCTGTGGAGTAGCACAGGACCTGGGTGACTCGTCCATAGTCATAAACCCATAGACAGTAAAAGAAACCGAGAGAAGTAACGCCGGTTACAATGTTCTTCCGCAAGACGCATGCAGTTCTGTTTCTTAACTGCTAGAGCGTGAAACAAAAACAGAAGCGCGACAAATAAACTGCGTACCTGTGTAGTGCGTACATGTGTCTCTGTTGTTAAAGTTTATCGTTAATTTGATACTCATTTTAACAATCGGGAGTCATGTAAACGTGACGTCATTTGCGTCTTTTCTGGTCAGTCGTCATGGAAACATGAAGCCCTGGCGTTTGGAGTGAAAACAAACGACGTATCACTGAAAACACTCACTGTGGCTTTTTAAATGAATTGTTATTAGTTCCTAGATTTATACCTGTTATTCTTCAGTTGTGGTTGACTTTCAAACTAGACAATAAAAGAAAGTTTCATGTTTTTCTTTTGCTTTATTTATTCATTCATCACACATTTAACCTGAACCAGGCTTAAGTCCTGAACTCCTAGCATTACTCTCTCTCTCTCTCTGTGTGTGTGTGTGTCTGTGGCCTGGCAGTGAGCAATGGACATACGAAAATTCTTTAAAATAAAAAAGACAGATCCAGGTGAGAGACTAGGGACAGTCCATAATGACCTCTGTCTTGTTTTTGTTTATTTGTTTATTTTTTATTTTTTTCTCTGAAAAGTGTTAAGCTAAAGTAACAGAATGCAAACCAGCTGTTATTGTATCAAATTACTTATCTAGGCAATGGTCCCCTGCTTATATTATTATAATTTTTTTTTCAAACTCACAAGCTTCTCTTGTGAAAGGAATTTGTCATTTAAAAAAGTTTCTAAGCCCAATAATAATAATAATAATCATAATAATAAAGACATTTAAAATGACACGCCTCTGTGTGCCTTTTGATCATGTCATTAAAATCTGCAAATGGTCTCATTTTTGTGACATGACAAACTGACCTCAACTCTCCTGCCTACAATATATTTGTGTATGATTGTCAGTGCCAAGGGAAAGAGAGGGAGATGGCGAAGGAGAAAGGGAAAGGGAGAGCATGGAGGAAGAACCAGGTGAGGAAACAACAACAATAAATTGACATATAGTGAATGGTGGCAAGCAAAACAGTAACTACTCATACTCCTATACAAACCTATTGGCATTAAGTAGCCTATATTACTTTTTTTTTTTTTTTTACATTATTTTACACCACATTTTTTTTCATAATAAAGGAGGAGGAAAACAACAGGGAGAGTCCATAAGGGATGAGAGGGAATTGACTAGTGAAAGAAATGAAGAGACAGAGGGAGTGCAACATAGAGACCACCAAGCCTGAGATAAAGGGAGCAAATATGTATGCCATTATGGCTGATGAGGCCAGGGATGGAAAGACAGAACAGTTGACATATTGTTTGTTTTTGTGTGAAAGAGGGTGGGTGGTAGCAGTGGGGCTCATTGGGTGCTCAGCACCCCTAAAGCTCTGACCCTAGAATCGCCCCTGGTTGTAACGTTTAAGAATATTAGCAGCGTTGAAAACGGGGCTATGGAACTGCACTGAATTGAAAGCTAATCTGCAAAGGCTATTCTTTGCTTGCGATGGAGATCCTTATTAGATGAACGCGTGTGCTGTCTACTGTTTAACAGGTAATAACTTGGGCTACATTCGATTAAGTACACGATACCACTGTGACATTAGTTTGTTGTACGTGTGTGGCTTATAACAGGTTGAATGCAGCTTCCAAAAGACAAAGAATAGCCGATTAAGATTTTATTAATTTTAATACAATCACACCAGTGCGAGTACGTTCAGCAAGTCATATCATCAGCTGCTAAATTCAGATCTGTGATCGCTTGCTGGCGCTGAGCCAGAGACAGACGCGTTTTTACAGCGCTGCGCATTAACCAATCACACACGGTTCTGTTGAGCTTTTGAATGCAATGGCCAATCAGAGGTGTTCCGATGAGTCATCGCTGAAATGCCGGTGCTTCCTTCACTCGTTCACTTACTGAATACCTCTTTCTGGCGAATTCTCTCGTCAGAAACAACAAAGTGCAGATGTGTGTACGAATCTATAATTAAGATATTGATTTCACAGTGTTAACAGTTTCAGTGATTTTAATGGTAGTTTCTAAGAGTGAATGAAATCTAGACTGTCAGTGAAAATTATGTTTAATAATGTAAATGTTATTTGCTCTCTTTCTGAACAATGAAAGATTAGTAGCAATATTTATATCACATTAACTTTCAATGTTAAATTCACATTTAAAATAAAGTCAGTCGTATTAAAAATATGTTATGGCATGACACCTATATCTGTTACTCAAGTAAACAGACAGGGTTTTATAATAAATTACATAAATTGGATTAAAGGCTGATGAAATATATACATTTATACACACACACATACATTACATACATTTTTTGTCTATATATCTATATAAAAAAAGGCTCCGTATATATGACCCAAAGTAACTAGTAACTAACTACTTGAGTAGATTTTTTATCCGATACTCTTTTACTCTTACTCAAGTAACTATTCAAGACTAGTACTTTTACTTTTACTTGAGTAAATATTTCTAGAATTACTTTTACTTTTACTTGAGTAAAGTTTTTGGGTACTCTACCCACCTCTGCTGATGAAATTTAATTCCCCACTTTAAATTTAAGAATGATCTTAAATTCATCCATCATAATCTTTTTCCTCCCCTCTCGATTCTCTTCCTCCTCTTCTAACGCTCTTTTATTTGTCATCTGACTACTCCTATACTCTTTTCTCCCTCCTCCTTTCCTACTCGTACTCTTTTCCCAACCCATCTGCATATCTTCATCTTCAGAAAATCCACTATAATTTGCCATTTTGATCCAGTCACAAATCAGATTATGCCATGAACCCGCTACAAAAACAAACTATATAAATGTATTGAAACAGAAAATACTTTGAAACCAAAACTTTCCTCTTCAGCAATGTTCACCGCCGCCCGCAAACTGCCACCGTGGCAATCGACCCAAAACGATCGACGCACCCTCAAAACCAGCATCTTATCAGCCACATTGTTAATCAACCAATTCTCCACACCTGTGACACAGCAATTAACCTGGAGACCCAAAAAATGTTACCTAGAGACACCTACTGGACAAAATAATAAAGTACACCAGCCCCTGGGAACATCACATCTGTCACACAAATTCACAGGTCATGGAGTCTTCACTAATTAGCTGATGTGTTGAATCAGGTATGTTTGAATAGGGAGAATTCTAAAATGTGCAGTTGGTGTATGTCAGGGCAATTCAAATTTTGCCCTGAAGGGCCAATGCGGTGCAGAGTTTAGCTCCAACCCTGATCAAAGTCACCTGCCTGTGATTTTCTAATGATCCCAAAAACATTGATTAGCATGCTCAGGTGTGTTTGACTAGGGTTAGTGCTAAACTCTGCACCGCACTGGCCCTCCAGGGCAAGATTTGAATAACCCTGGTGTATGTCATATTACATTTAAATTTTAAACCCTCATGGTTGTGTGTGTGGGGAGGGCAACAGTCAAGTCAAGTCAAGTCTGCTTTATTGTAAATTCTTCCACATGTACAGTACATAAATACAGAGAATTTAAATTGTGTTACTCTCAGACCATTAGTGCATACAGATAACACTAACAGTTGAACATTAAATACAGATAACATAATAAAATATAAAGTGCAACTATACAAATATGTCATGTAAAAAAGAAAGATAAGTAAAGCAGCACAAGGCACATGTCAGATAGAGTTCAAACCAGTGAAGTAAACAGTGCAGATATAATTATTGTAGTGCAAAAGAGCTGGTCAAAGTGCCAATGCTGAATGAGGTAGTGAGCAGATCAGAGATTGTTGTCACTGCACCACCCTGCCAGGTGGCTCACCTCGCTCCTTTAATCCGCAAACTTAATAAAGAGGTTGGAGTTGTGTGACTGTGTGCAGTCGTGGGTCAGCAGAGTGAAGAGGAGGGGGCTCAGCACACATCCTTGGTGGGCCCCAGTGTTCAGTGTGATGGTGCTGGGTGTGTCTTGCTGCCAACCCGTACTGCCTGAGGTCTTCCAGTCAGAAAGTCTAACAGCCAGTTGCACAGTGAAGTGTTGAGCCCCAGCTGGACCAGTTTGTGGATGAGCTGTTGAGGGATGATTGTGTTAAATATTGAACTGAAATCTATGAACAGCATTCTGACGTATGAGTCTTTTTTCTCTATATATGTGAGTTCTGAGGGCTTCTTCGGGACTGGAATGATGGTGGTAGATTTGAAGCATGTGGGGACAACAGCTTGACTTGTTGAAAATGTTGAAAATGTCTGTGAAGACATCAGTGAGTTCCATTGCACAGTACACGCCCAGGACATTTTGTCAGGACCTGGAGCTTTGCTTGCATTGATCCAGCTGAGGGATCTCCTCACTCTGTCCATTGACAGTATCATCACCAGGTCGCCGGGAGGAGGTGGAATCTCCTGTGCAGTGGTACTGTTTTGTGCTTCAAAGTGAGCGAAGAATGCTATCAGCTTGCTCAGGAGGGAGATGGTGCCGTCACAGGTCCATGTTGGGGATTGTAGTCCGTAATAGTCTGTATCCCCTGCCACAAACTACAAAGTCTCTGCTGTCGCAGAACTGATGGGCTATCCTCCTGAAGTACTGTCTTTTAGCTTCTCTGATGCTGCAGGATAGGTTGGTCCTAGCTGTCCTCAGGCCCACCTTATCTCCAGCTCTGAAGGCAGCGTTCCACGTCTTCACAAGTCTGTAGACCTCCCCTGTCATCCACGGCTTCTGGTTGGCTCGGACAGTGATGGTCTTTGTGACTGTTATATTATCAATACAGGTCCTTCTCAAAAAATTAGCATATTGTGATAAAGTTCATTATTTTCCATAATGTAATGATAAAAATTAAACTTTCATATATTTTAGATTGATTGCACACCAACTGAAATATTTCAGGTCTTTTTTTTTTTAATACCGATGATCTTGGCATACAGCTCATGAAAACCCAAAATTCCTATCTCAAAAAATTAGCATATCATGAAAAGGTTCCCCTAAGAGCTATTAACCTAATCATCTGAATCAACTAATTAACTCTAAACACCTGCAAAAGATTCCTGAGGCTTTTAAAAACTCCCAGCCTGGTTCATTACTCAAAACCGCAATCATGGGTAAGACTGCTGACCAGAAGGCCATCATTGACACCCTCAAGCAAGAGGGTAAGACACAGAAATAAATTTCTCAACGAATAGGCTGTTCCCAGAGTGCTGTATCAAGGCACCTCAGTGGGAAGTCTGTGGCAAGGAAAAAGTGTGGCAAAAAACGCTGCACAACGAGAAGAGGTGACCGGACCCTGAGGAAGATTGTGGAGAAGGACCGATTCCAGACCTTGGGGGACCTGCGGAAGCAGTGGACTGAGTCTGGAGTAGAAACATCCAGAGCCACCGTGCACAGGCATGTGCAGGAAATGGGCTACAGGTGCCGCACTCCCCAGGTCGCTATCGGTGCATCCTGGGCCTCCATAACACCTCAGCAGTGCCACACGCTGATTGCCTCCACGCCACGCCGCATTGAAGCAGTCGTTTCTGCAAAAGGATTCCCGACCAAGTATTGAGTGCATAACTGAACATAATTATTTGAAGGTTGACTTTTTTTGTATTAAAAACACTTTTCTTTTATTGGTCGATGAAATATGCTAACTCCTCCTGGATATACTGGAATCCTCATCCCCTCCGTCTCGAGTCCAGAATCAGATTCACCGAATATGTCGGTTCCCCATCTACGAGACGCGGCGGCGGGGGAACCGGAGTAGGCGGATTAATACGTGCATAAAACACGGGTTTAATTTTGGACACATGAAAGGCGGGGTGTATCCTCTTGTACGCAGGAGGTAGTTTGAGGCGGACTGTCACCAGACTAATGATCTTGGTGATAGTGAACGGGCCGATAAATTTGGGAGCAAGTTTATTAGAAACGGATCGCAATGGAATGTTACTGGTAGAAAGCCACACTTTTTGACCCACGACGTAGACGGGAGGCTTTGACCGGTGGCGATCGGCCTTGGCCTTAGTGCGCTCCCTCACCTGGAGCAGAATCTCACGGGCTCTGGTCCAGGTGCGGTGGCACCTCTGGACAAACGCGTGAGCGGAGGGGACCGCGACTTCAGATTTCAGACTGGGAAACTCTGGTAGCTGGTACCCTACACTACACTGAAACGGAGAGAGGCCCGTAGCTGACACTGGCAACGAATTGTGGCGTACTCCACCATAGAGAGTTGTTGACTCCAGGAAGAAGGATTCTTGGAGACCAAACATCTCAACGTCCTTTCTAAATCTTGGTTGGCTCGCTCAGATTGTCCGTTGCTTTGGGGATGATAACCCGACGACAAGCTAACTGACGCTCCTAATAACTTGCAAAACTCTTTCCAAAATTTGGATATGAACTGGGATCCCCTGTCTGAAACCACGTCTACCGGGAGGCCATGGAGCCGAAAGACGTGATCTAAAACAGTAACTGCTGTCTCCTTGGCTGTCGGTAATTTGGGCAAGGGAATGAAATGTGCGGAGGGATCAAAAAGACGTGACAAAGTATCGGGTTTAACATTTTTGGAACCCGGGCGGTACGATAGGGTAAATTCAAAACGGCCGAAAAAAAGTGCCCACCGAGCCTGCCTGGAATTGAGTCTTTTAGCAGTTCTAATGTACTCTAAATTCTTATGATCGGTCCAAACAATAAAGGGAACCCCTGAACCCTCTAACCAGTGGCGCCACTCCTCCAACACTAATTTGACCGCCAACAACTCTCTATTGCCAATGTCATAATTACGTTCGGCAGGAGATAATCGATGAGAGAAAAACGCGCAAGGGTGGACCTTATCATCTGAAGCAGTACGTTGGGACAACACTGCTCCTACCCTCACCTCTGATGCGTCGACCTCCACCACGAACTGCCGTGTGGGATCGGGGGCGACAAGGATTGGAGCTGAAACAAAGCGGTTTTTCAGGTTAGAGAATGCAGTCTCAGCTGCGTCAGACCACCTGAACGGAGTACTGGGGGAGGTCAAGGCTGTCAGAGGTGAGGCTAGTTGGCTGTAATTACGAATAAAACGCCGATAGAAGTTGGCGAACCCCTGAAACCGTTGTAGGGCCTTATGGGAATCTGGAGATGGCCAATCTATCACAGCCTTTACCTTGTCAGGGTCCATTCGTATTCCCTCAGACGACACGATAAACCCTAGGAAGGGGACCGACTGTGCATGGAATACGCACTTCTCCGCCTTGACAAAAAGCCCATTCTCTAATAACCTCTGGAGCACTCGTCTGACGTGTTGAACATGTTCCTGGAGAGATGAAGAAAAAATCAGTATGTCATCCAGGTAAACATATATAAACTGATCTACCATATCCCTCAACACATCATTCACGAGTGCTTGAAAAACCCCGGGCGAGTTGGAGAGCCCGAATGGCATAACCAAATATTCAAAGTGCCCTCTAGGGGTATTAAAGGCAGTTTTCCATTAATCCCCCTTCCTGATGCGGACCAAATGATAAGCGTTACGTAAATCCAATTTTGTGAATACAGATGCTCCCTGCAACCTCTCGAAAGCTGAAGACATGAGTGGTAATGGATAAGTATTCTTAATAGTAATGTTGTTCAGCTCTCGGTAATCAATACAAGGTCGCAGAGAACCATCCTTCTTACCCACAAAAAAGAACCCCGCCCCCGCTGGAGATGAGGAAGGACGGATGAACCCAGAGGCTAAGGAATCAGAAATATATTTCTCCATGGCCTCCCTCTCAGGACTAGAAAGAGAGTATAACTTGCCTTTAGGCGGAGATTTATCTGACACTAAGTCTATGGCACAGTCGTAGGGACGATGCAGAGGAAGAGAAGCAGCCCGGGACTTACTGAACACTTCCTTCAGGTCCAGATACTCAACGGGCACGTTTGGCAACACCATGGTCTTCTTCTGAAAAACAGAAACAGGAACAACAGGACAGGCAGAAACCAGACAAGACTCATGACAACTTTCACTCCACAATGTGATAGTGTTAGAACCCCATTCCACTCGTGGATTATGTTTGAACAACCAGGGGTGACTTAAAACAATGGGAGCAACAGGGGAGTCCATGAGAAAAAAGGATATGGTTTCTTGATGGTTGCCGGATGTGATGAGTGTGATGGGTTCAGTATGGTGGGTGACATGAGGCAGTTCCTGGCCGTTGAGTGCGGTGACATGGATGGGGAGAGACACAGGAAGGACAGGAATGTTCAGGTGATGTGCAAGTGAAGAATCAATGAAATTACCTTCGGCTCTGGAGTCCAGAAGAGCTTGGCATTCATGATGGTGATTCTTCCACCGCAGTTTCACCGGAAGGAGGGTCGATGATGTGGGTGAGGATTTCTCTGCGGAGATCCCACCCGATAGTAGCCTCAGGTTTACTATCGGGCTGACTCTTTTACCGGGCAAGAGTAGTTGTTCTGATCAGAGCCTCCACAGTATAAACATAGTCCTTGGGACCTCCGCCGTTCCCTCTCCCTCCGGGACAGCCGAGCTCGACCCACCTGCATGGGCTCGTGATCGTCGACAGAACCGACCGTGTTCTCTCGACTCAAGCGCCCCCTACTGGGAGAGAATGGAAGTCTGGAAGGACTGTGTTGGCGGCCCAGGCGATTAAACCTGGCCTCCACCCGCAACGCCAGGTCGATGAGTTCGTTGAGAGTAGGGGGCAGCTCGAGGAGGTAGATCTCCTGCTGAACACGGTCGGATAACCCATGCAGGAATCTATCCCACTGCGCCGCCTCGTTCCACTGGCACGCGGCCGCCAGGGTACGGAACTCGATGGAATATTTGGTGACAGATGAATGTCCTTGTCGGAGTTCCGAGAGGCGATGGGCGGCCTCCCTGCCGGTCGCGGCCCGGTCGAAAACTCTCTTCATCTCGTCAGATAGGAGGTGGAACAAGGCACAGCACGGATGTTGATTTTCCCACACCGCCGTTCCCCATAAGGCAGCCTTGCCCGATAAAAGGGTGAGCGTGAACGCTACCTTGGATTCTTCTGTGGCGAAAGTGCGGGGCTGCAGGGCAAAATGCATAGAGCACTTGTTAAGGAATGTTCTGCAAAAAGTTGGCTCACCAGCGTAATTCTCCGGTGCCGGAAGTCGTGGCTCTGGCCGGAAGTGGTCCTGGGGAATCCCTGGGGGAACGGTCGGCGCAGGCGGTGCGATGGGCGCAGTGGGAGACGTGAGCTGATGGATCTGCTGGGTGAGCTCGGACACCTGTGCCACCAGCGCTTGGACAGCGCGTCCGGTGTTCGAGATGCTCTCCTGCTGCTGATCCATTCTCTTGACGCTGTGGTGCATGAAATCGGTGAGGGTGTTGGTGCTCGCTGCTTCCATGTTGGTGAGATCGTTCTGTGATGGCTGGTGAAAGGACAGTCTGGAAACAATAGCGAGTTAACAAGGTTTAATGAGATGAGGAGATATTGTACAAAGACACACAAAGACGATGATACGGGAACACTCCAGAGGGATGATTAAGGCGGTGAGAAGTCCAGACGGTAATGGAGTGCAGGTGAGGAGTCCGGGTGTTAACGGCATGAGGCAGCAGGAGAGAGTGGCACAGGAACTGCGGGGAACAAAGCCGAAGGTAAGTGTCCGTGGCTAAGTGATCGTGTGGAGAGTGGATGAGGTTCTGGGGAAACACAGACATCCAAACGCAAACTACACAGAAGCCAGACGGGGGTAAACACAACGACATGAAACAACGATCTCACAAACACAAGACGTGAGACAAGCCATTATATAGGAGATGAGTAATGAGTGGCAGCTGTTGCTGATACAATTAACGGAGACGCCCACAACTAATCAGTGCAGACGCAGAACACACAGAATTCACCACAAAGTGTAAACAACCCGAGATCACGGTTTACCAACCGTGACAGTGGCCACCTCCTTAAGTATACTACTTTTTCGTAAGGGTAGTGACATTTTGCTTGACTACAAAATAGTTTATTAAGTATGTAAACGCAAGTCCTAATACATCATTTGTATTATCAACGTGAATATTAAAATAAGCGCTTTATCAACGGTAACCAAAAGGTCTAAGAGGAAATCTGCTACTTCTTTTAGGCATTCTGTATATGGCTCTGGTGGTCTATACACAGTAGCCAGAGCAAGAGATACAATAGATTTATTTTTCATATCTGAGTGTTACATTAAGCATAAGTATTTCAAATGAGTTAAACCTGTATCCTGTTTTTTGGGAAACATTGAAATATCACTATATATTGTTGCAACACCTCGACCAGTGTGACGGGCTCATGCTTATAACAGTAGTTTGGTGGAGTAGACTCATTTAGACCAATATAATCATTTGATTTTAGCCAGGTTTCAGTCAAGCAGAATACATCAAAACTATTATCTGTGGTCATTCCATTTACAATAACTGCTGCTTTGGGTGTGAATGATCTAATATTTATGAGCCCAAACTTAATAATTTGTTTTTGTTCTTGTTCATTTATTTTACATTTTTCTGGTTTAATCACAATAAGATTTTTTCCAGATCCTACATAAATTTATATATTGACCCCACTATTCGGGTAACAGACACAGTCTTAACAGATTAAACAGTGCAAGTACTTCTATCATTTAAGTGTGTAGAACAAAAGCCATCATAGTAGTTATTTGAGAATTGGCTTACTAGTCATATGGAGCAAAGTGCCCTGGAGATGTTGTCCAAGAGGAACTTCGCTCCAGCTCTGCTGGGGTGCAGGCCATCAGCGCAACAAATCCTAGGATGCTCCCAGAAAAGATTCCAATTATTAACAAATAGCAGTTTGTGTTCTTTACACCGTGACAATAATTAATTAATTTAAAGCAAAAATTCTACTGAACATTTAGTGTCCTCGTTGTTACGTGGGCAGTGGTCCTGACACGATGATTGTCGCTGTGGATGATGTGCTCCACCATACTCAATCAGGCTACTGAAGTCCCTCTTCAGTGTCTCCATCTGCCGCAGCATGGTGTCGTTAACCTCGGCGTAAAGCACGACCGCTCTGGGGCTCTCATCGGCCTTCAGGATCGCGGGTATCTGCGTCATGGGCGTAGGTTTAGGGGGGGACGCTAGGTACTAGTCCCTATCAATATTTTGAGATGACAAATTTGTCCCCACCAGTATTTAGCAAGCTCCTTTGAACTGCTATTTGGATCTTTGCACTGCTATTTGGATCGATTCTAACGGCCAGGATGACGACAGTACAAGAAACGCCGTAATTTGATTGGCGGCGGCATGGGCGTAGGTTTGGTCTCAGCTTTGGTGGGGACACCCCCATACCCCTTTTAGGCATTCTGGGGGGGGGGGGGGGGGTATGGGGGTGTCCCCACCAAAGCTGAGACCAAACCTACGCCCATGATCTGCGTAGAAACATCAAGAACACGAGAACCAGGGAAACAGTGAGTGTGCACGTGTCCTCATCTGCACTCAAAGGTAGACACATCCGCCATTAAAGCAAGTAACAGTAAAGCAATGGTAATGTGTGTGAATACAGTATTAGCAATGCAAGCGGGATTAGTGGCAACCACTCTGGCAAAGCAAACTGGCTATAAGCTAAATAGCGGAAATCAAATCAAAATAAAACTAGTGATAAGGCTCTCTGATTGTTTTTGTTGTAGAATACAATATAAATGAAAATGATGGTGTATAAAATAGATTTTTAAGATAAAAAATATTCAATAAAAAATAATGTGACGGATCTCAAACTCAATACACATGCCAGCAACAAACAGGAAGTTCAGACAGATACAAACAGATACAAGTGTGGCCGAAAGGGTTGTCAGAGGCTGTTCAATACTGTTTTGACACCACTGACCGTTACATGTTTAAAGTTTATTTTACTAAGTATACCTAAGTAAAGTTCAAGTATATTTTTAAGTATACTTTATTTAGCAAGTATACAAATATCAGTGTTCTAGTAGTACTTGTAAGTATACTGTTTCAGTACTCCCTGGGACTAAATTGGCCCACTTTCTAGTATATTAAAGTAAATTTTTAAGTATACTTTAAGTATAACAGTAGCCTGCTTTGAGTATAGTTTACCTCTGCGTTTGTAGTTTGTACTGCAATTATACTAAAAGTGAATTTATATGTAAACTGATAGTTTACTAATTAAATAATTTGTACACTTTGAAGTATAGTATCAGTAAACTACTAGTCTAGTAGTTTTAATACTGCAGGTTTAGTCATAAGTTTTCTTTAAGTGAACTTTAAATAATATTTTAAGTATACTACTATGTCACTATTTAGGTTTTAATGTGTATATATTTTGTTATATGAATATATGAACATACAAAACATCCAAAGAAAGAATAGGGTATCTGCTTGTAAACAAACAAAAAACTGTCATAAAAAAATAAAGGAATAACATTTTGAACAAAAATCTGAAAAAAGGACTATGAATTGGATTCAGAATGATAATCAAAACGTAAATGGAGTCGATCAACACCCCAAAGCTTGACTGTAATTATTACCTCTTCATCTGTCATTTGTGACCAATCACGGAAAGTAGGGACACAAGTTGGTTCTGGGTCATTTTGAGTTATTCACAGATTCTGAAATCGTAGTCTCCAAGCTTTCCAACGATGTGTAACACATGGAAAGGATAATGTGCATTGTAAATGTCAGTAATTTATCTATTTTGACTTTTATAAAAAAGATTTAAAGGCTGAAATATGTGAGTTTTATCTTTTTATAAAACCTTTTTTGTCAAAACTCTATTTGAACTTGTGCATTGTAGATAACATGTTGCAAGACACTCCTTTAAAATCTGGCCATCATTTTTAATGTTATTATTTTAATGTTTATGTAAACAAAAAGTACATATTGATGCTAATTTTATTTGTTAGTTTTCTACATAAAACTTGGTGAATGAACACAAAACGACAAACTTTGATGTTTATGCAAACTCACCCCATAAGAAACAGAAAAGTATTCTTGCAGATCAAGTCATGTCAAGTGTGCTTTATCAGTTCATAGTTCAGTGGTGCCTGGGGCAGTAGAGGGCGAGGGGGGGGGGGGGTGCTTCCTGACAGCCTGGTGGATGAAGCTGTGCTTCAGTCTGCTGGTCCTGGCCTGGAGACTCCGCAGTCTCCACCCTGATGGCAGCAGGCTGAAGAAGCTGTGTTATTCCATAACGTTACAGTTTTGATGCTGTTTCATGTCAGATGATTGTGTTACATGCGTTAGTATCTGGTTTCTTTTTTTTCTTCACTTGTGTTTTTTTGGAAATTCTGTACAGAAGATGTGTACTAGCGTAATAATGAAAACATGTATAGCTCAAATATATTTAGAATTTTTTTAGCATAAGTCAAGTTATATTTTAAGTATATTTATGAGGAGTACATAAAGGCCATTTCTGAGAAGTACATAAAAAGTAAACTAAAAGCATACTTTCCTATTTTTAGTTTAAAATAAGTATACTAATAGCACACTTGAATAAACTTATTTTTCGTAAGGGTAGCTTAGGCGAGCTGACTGATGTTATCAAGTACGCTGCTGTTTGCAGAATTACCGGATTTGCGTCATCACGGACATCACACTCCAAGGTCCCTATCTTGCACCCAGCGCAATTGACTTTGTACACCGACGCATGTGTCATTCCTATATTGCACCCGCGCAAAGCGCGCTTTTCCCTCCACAGAAGCACGTCGCTAAACTAGTGAATGAACTTGCGCTCCCTGGGCGGTTCAGCGCAAAAAAGGAGGCGTGTTCCGGCGCAAACAATCCCTGGTGCTATTTTGCTGTTCCATTAAACAATTGCGCCACTGACCAGAAAAAACCTAGTCTAAAGTCAGTGGCGCGTTGCGCGTTGTTCATTATGCTATTTTAAGGGCGCATGCTTGACCATAATGTATAGCGTGCACAACGCGCATACACTTTGCTCATGTAATCTACACAGATGCAACAGTTATTTTTGCAAATCATAAATTGTTACACTAAAAAAATATTAACACATGAGATGACGGAAATCATTGTGGTGTGCCACGAAGATGTGAAAAAATAGGCATAAATCTAGCTTACAAATTATTCAGGCTAATTGTAGTAATTAAGGATCAGACCTGTTTGAGGTCATATATGTATATAAGGACATCTGACAAATTGGTTTGTCCGTCAAGAACCAGGAAAAAAAATCGATGAAACAATTGTGGCTATTTCCTCCCACGCCTGTTTAACCGACGCTATTTTGGGTGGGTTTCTCCCATCCCCATACAACACAACTTCTCTTTCTTTCACTGCTCTTACAAGAACATCAGTCTCCTCGGCTGTGAACCGCTCCTGGCGTGCGCCTGGTAAATACGCCATAATAATAGCAATCCATAATGGAACTTGCGCACCTGCTTTTAAAGGGAATGTTGGATGACGCTCTGATTGGTTTATTTCACGTTACGCCCAAACCACACCTATGACTAATGAAGCTACTTCAGACCAACCCATTTTAGATTTGCGCCGGGCGCAAGAGCCATTTATCCCGCCGGGAAAATAGCAACAGCGCCGAGACCCGCCCACAAACTTACTTGCGCTTTGCGCTTTGACACTTGCATTTCAGATCATTAAAATAGGGCCCCAAATGTCAAATCAAGTCAAATGCGCAAAGTCCGAACTACCGAGGATGTAAGTCCAAAATTTGCGTACTTTGTATTGAGAAACATGTGCAGACCTACATCACCATATTATTTGCCTAATCTTCATGGTACTTTAGACCACGGTGGAAATGCAGAAAGCAACATGTCTGGTGGTAAAATAGTTTCTGGGGAAAAAAAGTTCCTGGTAAAATTGTTCCGGAAATGTGGCATAAGATGGTTTAGATCCTACCTGTCCGATCGCTACTATTTTGTAATGGGGAGTCATCTCATTTATCAACAGTAAAATATGGAGTGCCACAAGGATCTGTCCTAGGTCCTCTACTATTTTCAATATACAGTACATGTTGCACCTTGGTAATATTATTAGAAAATACAGGATTAGTTTCCATTGTTATGCTGATGATACTTAAAAATATATCTCAATGAGACCAGATGAAACTTCTAAATTATCCAAGCTAACAGAGTGTGTTAAAAATGTAAAAGATTGGATGACCAATATTTTTGTCCTATTAAATTCAGATAAGACAGAGATATTACTTATTGGACCAAAAAACAGTACACTGAATCTCGTAGACTACAGTTTGCAATTAGACGGATGTACTTTTACTTCCTCTACAGTCAAAAATCTGGGTGTTATATTAGACAGTAACTTGTCTTTTGAAAACCATAGTTTCCATGTTACAAAAACAGTATTCTTCCATCTTAGAAACATTGCCAAGCTATGAAACGTTACCTGTTTCTGATGCAGAAAAGCTAGTTCATGCATTCATGACCTCTAGACTGGACTATTGTAATGCACTTTTAGGTTGTTGTCCTGCATCTTCAGTAAACAAGCAACAGGTAGTCCAAAATGCAGTGGCAAGAGGTCTTACCAGGTTAAGAAAATATGATCATATTACCCCAATTTTACAGTCTGTGCACTGGCTACCTTTTAAGTTCCATATCAGTTACAAATTATTATTACTTACCTATAAGGCCCTAAATGGTTTAGCTCCTGCATACCTAACTAGCCTTATACCATGCTACAATCCATCATGCTCCCTAACGTCACAAAACGCTGGACTTTTGGTAGGATAGCAAAGCCCACTAAAGGAGGTAGAGCTTTTTCGCATTTGGTTCCCAAACTCTGGAATAGCCTTCTTGATAATGTTCGGCGTTCAGACACACTCTTTTTGTTTAAATCTAGATTAAAAACACATCTCTTTCGCCAAGAATTCAAATAATGCATCTCATAATTTGTGACTGCAGTTGTATTTGATCAAATGTGCATTGTTATTCTTTAGCTTGGGTTAAACTAATTAATTTTACTTAGTTGGAACAGCAGCTACGGTAATTATGTCTCTACTTGTTTTTCTGTTTTGTCAGGGGATTTACATCCCTGGTAACTAGGATTTACACAAGCTCCAGTCTGGATCCAGAACACCTGAGGAGAAATGATTCCAACCCCTCAGAGGACCCCAGATGATTCTAACCCTAAATCAACATACAGAACTAACAAATATTGCTAGACGTGTTATTGCATCATATAATAATTGCTGTTAATAGTGTTTATCGTCTGGTTGACTACGTCTTGTATACATTTTTCGGAAAATTCCTGTCATATGCACATAAACTGACAGTCACCACTAATTAAGCTACAGGTGATTCTCAATTAATTAAAATGTCATGAAAGATTTCATTTATTACAGTAATACAACTCAAATTGTGAACTGTGAATCGTGCATTAAATAAATTCAATCCACACAGACTGAAGCAGTTTAAGTCGGTTCTTTTCATTGTGATGATTAGGCTCACATTTAACAAAAACCCACCAAAACACAATCTCAACAAATTAGAATACTTCATAAGACCAATAAAAAAAATATTACAAAAATAGTGAATTGTTGGCCTTCTGGAAAGTATGTTCATTTACTGTACATGTACTCAATTCTTGGTAGGGGCTCCTTTTGCTTTAATTACTGCCTCAATTTGGCTTGGAATGGAGGTGATCAGTTTGTGGCACTGCTGAGGTGGAATGGAAGCCTAGGTTTCTTTTACAGTGGCCTTCAGCTCATCCGCATTGTTTGGTCTCTTGTTTCTCATTTCCTCTTGACAATAACCCAAATATTCTCCATGGTTCAGGTCCGGTGAGTTTGCTGACCAGTCAAGTACACCAACACCATGGTTATTTAACCAACTATTGGTGCTTTTGGCAGTGTGGGCAGGTGCCAAGTCCTGCTGGAAAATAAAATCAGATTCTACAAATGCTGGTCAGCAGAAGGAAGCATTAAAAAAAAAAACAATGGAACAACACCAGCAGATTAAATTGCACCCCAAATCATCACAGACTGTGGAAACATAACTCTGGACTTCAAGCAACTTGGGCTATGAGCTTCTCCACCCTTCCTCCAGACTCTAGGACCTTGGTTTCAAAATTAAATACAAAACTTGCTCTCATCTGAAAAGAGGACTTTGGACCATTGGGTAACAGCCCTGTTCTTTTTCTCCTAAGCCCAGGTAAGACTCCTCAGGAGTGGCTTAACAAAAGGAATACGACAACTGTATGCAAATTTCTTGACACATCTGTGTGTCGTGGCTCTTGATGCCTTGACTCCAGCCTCAGTCGATTCCTTGTAAAGATCACTCAAATTCTTGAATCGATTTAGCTTGACAATCCTCATAAGGCTGCGGTTCTCTCAGTTGGTTGTGCATCTTTTTTGTCTCCACACTTTTTCCTTCCACTCAGTTTTCTGTTAACATGCTTGGATAGAGCACATTTTTGAGATGTGAGCCAAATCATCTAAATTAAAAGAAATAAAGACTTAAAATACTTTAGTCTGTGTGCATTGAACTTATTTAATACCCGAGTTTCACAATTTGAGTTGAATTACTGAAATAAATTTACTTTTTCACAACATTCTAATTTATTGACCTGTACTACTAAATATTGTAGAAACTTATTGTAGAAACTTAATTTTCTGGAAAGTTGCTTTGCATTGATTTGTATCTTAAAAAGCACTATACAAAGTGCATAAGTGAATAGCTGTGTGTGTGCGCAAAGACTGAAGATTATAAAGTTCAAGAAACAGAATAGGGAGGGGGTTTTGGAGGTGGACAAGGAGATGGCGTAGGGATGGTGAGAGGCAAAAGTGTGGGGATGGTGGCATGATCTTGTGAAGGGATGGTGATGGGAGGATGACGATGATGCCCTGGTGGCTTAGTTGGTGTTTGGCTCATGGCACACACTCAGAGTATCCCAGTGCTGACAACACACAGTGCTTGCAATTCAGATACTGTAGTGTTTGAAGACTGGTTTATCATAGGATTTTTTAAATGGAAAAAGTATTGATATAAAATAAGCCAATAACAGATTTACATCCATGATTGAATGTATGTATTATAATTTGCATTGATATTCATTAGAATTTTTTTGGCTTGGTGTGTGGGTAAGGGCATTGATTGAATCCTAAATCCTTGTTGGAAATTGCTTTGGCATCCAGGAACACTTCATTTGCATTAATCACAGTCATGTCTGCAGGTGTATTTTATTGTGAAGAGTGGAGTGCTCTCAGTGGAGGATCTTCTGGATGGAGATCAGGTGGAGGGACTGGGTCAGGGTGAGCATAGACTGTCACTCCGCCCTGTCTACGATTCTTCACCCCATGGTTGGACCTCTGGTTTCTATGGGCTGGTGTTCCCCTAGAACCTGTGTCCAGACATGCTGTGGTGTCAACAGATGCCTCTGCCACGGGCTGGGGTGCCATGTGCAACAGGCTTGTGTCACCGGGGTGGACCCTCGGGTGACCGGCCACCCTTATAACTCCGACCCCACCGCGAGGAGCCGACACCACAGGTCCGCAACAGATGGACAACGCAGACAAGAGGTAACTTCAAAGGAGTAACAATCTTTATTGAACACAGTATATCAATGAGCACACGGGTGATAGACTTCAGTGTCCTCTAGGTCTTCAGCTACGGGTAGATACTGATCATGCGTCACAGTTTCGCCTTGATGGCGACTCACCAATGGGGCGGCTCACTTCAGGACTCAGTCAGTGAGTATACAGGGAAGGATGCCTCTCCGTCAAGGATACTTGCGTCGGGGTTGAGACCGCTTCTCAGCAAGACACCACACTCGTGTTCACCACAAATCCACAGCAATGAATCCATGTGTACAATAAGGCAAAAGCACTGCAATTCACTCACACGGTAGGGCTGATCAGAGGCCTCAATCCATTCGTTACACTCCCGTGGGGGATATTCAATCCTCGATTCCTCTTCAACACACTCTGAAACACATAGCTTCCCCAACCGTCAGATTTACATTCTCCTCTTCAAGCTTTTCGCAATGTTTGTAAGATGAAATCAATTCACTTATCTTTCTCTCTCCTTTCACAGCGCAGATCCAATCAATAAATCAGTACAGCAAATTCCCACAAGCGAACTCTGTTCCAGCAGACTTCAATGGGCGGCCTTCACCCCAATGAGGCTTCACCACAGCCCAGTACTCTCCTAATGCAGACATCTTCAATAGGGACCCTTTTCCCCGGAGACTTCATCAGGAAACCTGCACACCCCCATAACTTCCCCGAGCAAGCTTGTGTCCCACTCTGCTCCCGGAAAGAAACCAACTCTCTGAAACTTCTCTGAATAGCCCTTTTATCTTTAGCTTGTAAAGCAGGAAGCCTATGTGATCGCCGCTCCTCTCTCTCTCGCACCTGCAGTGCATCCGCGCTAATCAGACCGGAACGATGTTTCTGTCACACCCGGAACAGGAGTGGGATGCGTCGCACAAAAATCATTCCCTCTGGAAACTCGTGACTCGTCAAGACAGTTCCGCTGGTTGAGCATTTTTGTCACCCGTGACACTTGCTGCGTCAGGTTCCTGGACAGGACCCCGACTTCAGTGGCATGTCAATTGCCTCGAGTTGCAAGCAGTACAGCTTGCTCTGCACCGCTTCAGGGCCCTGTTGAAGGACAAGCACGTTCTGGTCAGGACGGACAACACTGCGACCATAGCGTACATCAACCGTCAGGGCGTTCTATGCTCCCGCTGCATGTTGCAACTTGCTCGCCATCTCCTCTTGTGGGGTCAGAAGCATTTGAGGTCACTTCGTGCCATTCACATCCCGGGCAGGCTTAATTGTGCAGCCGACGAGCTCTCATTGCAGCAGTCTCGCCATGAGGAATGGAGACTCCACCCACAGTCATTTCAGCTGATATGGGAATGCTTCGGAGACACTCAGGTAGACCTGTTTACCTCTCAAGAAAATTCCCACTACCAGTTGTTTCACTCCCTGTCCGAGGGCACCCTTGGCATGGACGCTCTGGTGCACAGCTGGCCACTGGGCCTGCGCAAGTATGCATTTCCCCAGTGAGCCTTCTTGCACAGACATTGTGCAAGATCATGGAGGACAAGGAGCAGGTCCTCATGGTTGCACCTTTTTGGCCCAGCCGTACCTGGTCCCCGAACTTGTACTCCTCGTGACAGCCCCTCCCTGCCTAATTCCTCTGAGGAAAGACCTTCTTTCTCAGAGACGGGGCACCCTCTGGCACCTGCATCCTGATCTTTGGAACCTACATGTGTGAGTTCTGGATGGGTCACGGAAGGTTTAGGTACCTTGCCACCTCAGGTGGTAGCTACCATTACTTCAGCTAGAGCCTTGTCTACCAGACATGCCTATGCTTTGAAATGGAACCTCTTCATCACTTGGTGTTCTTCACGTTGTGAAGACCCCTGGAGATGCCCGATCGGGTCAGTGGTTTCCTTTCTCCAGGATGGCTTTTGTTTCAGTTAAGAGAGTCAGGGACCTGCAGGCATTTTCAGTTGACAAAGCATGTCTGAAATTTGGGCCAGCCAACTCTCACGTTAACTTGAGACCCAGGCCTGGGTACGTGGCCAAAGTTCCCACCACTCCCTTTAGAGAACAGGTGGTGAACTAGCAAGCTAGTTCACCACCTGGGTCAGACCCAGCCCTGGCACTGCTCTGTCCAGTACGTGTGCTCTGCAATTACGTAGACAGAACTCAGTGCCTTGGGACCTCAGATCAGCTCTTTGTTTGTTACGGAGGCCAGCAGAAGGGAAAGGCTGTCTCCAAGCAGAGGTTATCCGACTGGATAGTGGATCCTATTGTCCTGGCTTATCAGGCTAAAGACCATGCCCCCTAGGAGTGAGAGCTCACTCAACTAGGATTGTTGCCTCCTCCTGGGTGCTGATGCATGGCGCCTCGCTAACTGACATCTGTAGAGCTGCGGGCTGGGCGACACCTAACACATTTGTGAGATTTTATAATCTCTGTGTAGAGCCTGTGTCCTCCTGGGTACTCGCCCCTTTGGGCCAGCAAGAACCTGCTCGGTGTCAATCCACTTGCTGTGCCATTCCACTGGTGAGTTCCTCAATTCAGAACCCTGGGTTCCTCCAGCACTGTCGATGTCCAGCACTTGCATGCATGCCCTATCGGTCAGCCCCGTGTGGGGCTAGGTGCCTCCATGTGTTCTGATTCCCCTTTTCTGGGCAATCCCACATGTGTATTTCCACAGTAAGTCTCTTCGTAGCATGTGTCTTTCCCTTGGCAAGCACCTTGCCAGCTCTGTTGTTGAAACTTCCACCCTGCGGGCTGGTACCTCAGAGTTCATGTGTAAGTCCTCCTACGAGCAGGCGGCCTGCTAGCATACGTCCCGCTAGAATATGCTACCCAGTGTATTCTGTGTCAGCTATAAGCCCCCACTTGTCAGGGTGATATCACTCACATGGGTCACTGGAAGACAGCCATGTGACTTTTGTAAGAGACTCTGTGGCGGGGGGGTGTGGTATAGCTAAGTCTGGCTCTGGCGTCCCTCTCCCTAGGTCCCATCCACCCGGCCCTCCTCGTGTCCCGCCCCGGGGGCGGGGTGGGTCTGACCCAGGCCATTTCGCGAGTCCCAGGGCCCCGCCCAGGGGGGGCGGGGTTTGTGGCTGCCAGAGGGGACAGTGCTTCCGTTTCTCCGCTCTCTCTGCGCCAATTCTCCAACCCACTCCCTGCCACTGGGGCGGCGGGTAGGTCTGGGCTGGCCTGTTGGCGTTGCGGGGACCCGGAGCATTTCGTGGACAGGTGTCCAATGATGGAGGTGGGGACGATGATCCGGGTCACGGACGTCCCACAGGTCACCCCCGGTCAGGCTGGCGAGTACCAAATACCAGTGAGTATCCAGGGGGGTACATATCCGGCCTTGGTGGATTCAGGATGTAACCAAACCTCAATCCATCAAAGCCTGATTCAACCGGGGGCATTGGATACAAGCCGCGTGGTTAAGGTGCGGTGCGTACACAGGGATGTGGTGGAGTATCCGGTTGTCCCAATTAGCATTCAATTCCGGGGACAAAAGCATAGTGTAGAGGTGGCAGTTAGTCCCCACCTCCGGCATCCGATAATTTTGGGAACGAATTGGCCTGCGTTTACGGTGTTATTGGGCTCATTATGTGCGGATACCTCTTGGGGAAATAAGGCATGGAAGGAGACAGCGAGGGTACAGGTGGGAGAAACTGAGCCAGGGCCGCTGGGGTCTGCTTCAGGGAAACCGAACGAAATCGGGAGACTAATTCTTTCGGAGCGTGATGACTTTCCTATGGAGCAGTCTCAGGATGAGACACTAAAACATGCGTTTCAACAGGTCCGCGCCATCGATGGCCAGTCTCTCCAACCTGCCCTCCCGCTCTCCTATCCGTATTTTGCCATTTTAAAAGACCGGTTGTATAGAGTGACCCAAGACGCTCGGACAAAATTGAATACAACCCAATTGTTAATTCTAAAGGGCCGCAGGGAAATGCTTTTCCAGGCGGCTCATTCTAATCCTATGGCAGGCCATTTGGGACAGGCCGCAAAACTAAATCGCCTCATGGCCTGTTTCTTTTGGCCGGGCATTCATGACAACGTGCGCAGGTGGTGCGCGTCTTGTCCGGAATGTCAGTTGGTAAACCCACCGGCTGCCCCAAAAGCGCCTTTGTGCCCTCTTCCCTTAATGCAGGTCCCCTTTGAGAGAATTGGTATGGACCTCATCGGGCCATTAGAGCGATCGGCATGAGGACATCGCTTTGCATTAATCATAGTTGATTATGCAACGCGATATCCTGAAGCGGTGGCCCTCCACAACATTTCCGCTAAAAGTGTTGCGGATGCCCTGTTTCGTCTTATCTCCCGGGTGGGGGTTCCAAAAAAAATCCTCACCGATCAGGGCATTGCGTTTATGTCACATACGTTATGCGAACTGTACGGATTGTTGGCCATTAAATCGATGCGAACTAGCGTCTATCACCCACAAACTGACGGCCTGGTCAAACGATTTAATCGCACACTTAAATCCATGATCCGTAAGTTCGTTCACGAAGACGCCAAAAATTGGGATAGGTGGCTAGAGCCCTTGTTATTCGCTGTGCGAGAGGTCCCGCAAGCCTCCACAGGGTTTTCCCCCTTCGAGCTTCTCTATGGAAGCCAGCCCCGGGGGGTGCTCGACGTACTGAGAGAAACTTGGGAGGAGGGACCATCTCAGGGCAAAAACGATTCAGTATGTGCTGGACTTGAGAACAAAACTCCACACATTGGGGCGGCTATCAATGGAGAATTTGTTACAAGCCCAGGACCGCCAGAGCCAGCTGTATAACAGGGGAACTAGGTTACGCAAATTTGCACTGGGAGAGAAAGTACTTGTATTACTCCCAACGTCGAGCTCCAAATTAATGGCTAAGTGGCAGGGACCATTTGAGGTCACACGACAGGTCGGGGATCTCGATTATGAGGTAATACGGTCCGATAGGAACGGGTCCCGTCAGATCTACCACCTCAATCTCCTAAAAAAAATGGAATGAGGTGGAATCAGTGATGTTGGCAACGGTGATTGGCGGAGAGGATGATCTCGGGCCAGAGGCAAATATCAAACCACAATCCCTCGCCCTGGCTCCAGGTGGAGATCACCTCTCGCTGTCCCAACTCACTGATTTAACGAAATTGCAGGCGGAGTTCGCCGACGTCTTCTCGCCCCTACCGGGCCGTACTAACCTGATTCAGCACCATATCGAGACCGAGCCGGGCGTGGTAGTTCGCAGCCGGCCGTATCGTTTACCTGAGCACAAGAAAAAAGTAGTTCAGGCTGAATTAGGCGCTATGCTTGACATGGGGGTAATAGAAGAATCTAATAGTAACTTGGCGAGCCCGATAGTTTTAGTTCCTAAAACGTACGGCTCAGTCCGATTATGTGTAGATTACTGCAAGGTGAATGCTGTGTCGAAATTCGACGCGTATCCAATGCCACGGGTTGATGAGTTGCTTGATCGGCCAGGCACGGCTCTTTTTTATTCGACATTGGACTTAACAAAGGGCTATTGGCAGATCCCCTTGTCTCCATTGTCCAGAGTAAAGAAAGCTTTCACAACGCCGTTTGGATTACACCAATTTGTTACCCTTCCGTTTGGCTTGTTCGGGGCCCCAGCTACCTTTCAGCGCCTCATCGATAGGATTCTGCGGCCCCATGCTGCATATGCGGCTGCCTACCTAGATGATATCATTATATTTAGTAATGATTGGCAGCGGCATATGCAGCATCGAGGGCTGTCCTGAGGTCGCTGAGGGGAGCGGGGCTCACGGCCAACCCAAAGAAGTGTGTGATTGGGCGTGTGGAAGTAAGGTATCGGTGATCGGTAAATTGTAAATTTTGTATAGCTCTTTTTCTTTTTCTTTTGCCACTCTTAGAGAAAACCTTATTAGATGATTGTTGTATGTAATGTCCCTTCCAATGCTTTCTTTTGCCATGTAAATAAAGTACATAAACTTTTCAGTAACACTGAAAAGTTTAGGTGTAGGTGTTGGGTGTCAGGATTTTTGAAGATTTTTGCTTAATTTAAGTCTTTTTGTAAAAGAATTGAAATCGCAAGACAAATAAAAAGAAAAGAGCATCTGCAAAGTCTTTCTTTTAGAGCATTTATTCCTCACGCTACCTCTCTCTGACCTAGACCTAGGGATTTGACATAGTATAAAGAAAAATGTCTATGGTATCTGTGTTCACTATTGCCCTTTTTGATTTTTATCAGACAACCATAGAAATAAGCGCAGCACCCGAGACGTGCCGTGGTGAGGAGCAGAGTGTTCGCTCAGAGTTGGATTAATAGAGTCAGCAACTACTAGATAGTAAATTTATAGTGTACAATCATGGGTGTTCGCTGTATTGTAAAGAGCTGCGACAATAAACAGGGGAGACCAGGTAATACTATGATGTTTCATAGAATTCCAACCAAAAACGCTGACCTGATGAATCGATGGCTACTTGTTCTGGGTATAATTCCAAACACACCTGTAAACACCATCACAAATTATTTTGTTTGCTCTGAACATTTTACTGTAGACGACTATTTTGAAAAAATGCAAGTTGCCACACAGACCATGAAACGTGTGCTTAAGGATACAGCCATCCCATCGATAATAAAGACAGGACAAATTGGATCACCTGTTGCTGTAACAGTGCCATGCTAATGTAATATAACCTTAGTAGTGACACTATTACGTGAATTGGCATGTTCCACATTTACACCACCAGTCCGTGTTCGTTCTGATTCTCCCTTCGACATCAATCTGTTCGGCATCTTGTCTTACAGCTTCCAAAGTTTGTAACTCCTCGTTTGTGTATTCTGACTCAAAACTATATGGTTCTGGATCTTGGTTTGATACACAGTAAAATTCCTCTGAGTCTGACTATTCCACAAAGTCAGCCATAATCACGAGTCACGTCTAGCTAGTTAGTCACTTTTGTTTTGTTTACGGAACCATCAACAGGGCGTCTCGTGTGCTGCGCTAATCACTCTGCCCAAGTAGCCACTCCGCCCGAGTAACGTTAGCTGTGCTCATATGCCTAGTGAGAATATAGTTCCCAGTATTTACACGATTAAAAATGGTCTCTGTCTCATATAGCCTTGTTATTTGTACACGCTGTGACTATACAGATCACAACATGTAAATAGAATTTTTTTTTTATTTTGCATTATTGTATTAAATGCATTATTTTGTCACTTATTGGGATTACTATGCTACCATAATCCATTTACATCCAGTCTTTGTGCTAAAATAGGCTAGAGGTGGGTGCGTCAAATAACACTTACAGAACGGACAGAAATGAAAAAGGTATGTATGGACTTATCTAACTCTGGGGGATACTGTGAATAAGCTAAAGTCCCAAAAAGTTGGAGTGTTCCTTTAACTAAGATAACTTGTGCACTGTGATCAATGAGAACAAGATTGAGTGACTATTTTAAATGGCCGTATTCAGCTTATAATAAAAAGAAAAAGAGGGAAATTATTTTTTCTTTACTTTGGTTGTCACAGTTGGTAGACTATTTACAAGATTTCAGTCTGAAGTTATGATGCAATGCATCATACTGATGTATTTATAAGAATTATAGAAGTATGAAATGCTCATCAGACAGAATAGATTACTAATTTTTTCTGCATTCTGCAAGGAAGGAATTGCTTATTGAAATAAAGAACTGCTATATATATATATATTGTTAACTGGATGAGATACCTACAATTTTGGACAGTTGCAGAAGATACTGACCATAGCAGAGATTGCTTGTATGCAGCTGTGGTCAAAATGTACCATGCGGTTCTCCTGAGTGTTCATTTCATAGAAACCAGATGACTTCAGGGACAGCTGCCAATGAGCGATACAACATGGCTGTGGAGAATAGGAAAAGCTGATGGGCGATTGGCTACACCCCCTGTAAGAGGAATCTGACACTACTGAGAGGGGCTAGAATGGAGAAAGGCTGAGAAACAATGCAGACATGAAAAATCTGAGCATGAGGAGAGAGAGAGAGAGAGAGAGAGAGACTAAAACAGCCAAAACATGTTCAACTAACTAATGATATCAGAGACTTTCATATTTTCCCTCGTGGGCAGGTACTGCACAAGCAATGAATGATCACTACAGAGACTGCCTTAGATTTTTTTTTATCATATTAATTTGCAACTCTCTAATCTGTTCAACTAACAATACACTGCATTCTTTTAATAGGCACCAGTCCAACCTTATGAAAGAAGGTATCTGTTTGCTTGATTTCTCAAACCGCTAAAACTTGGACTGGATTTAGCATAGAGAGGACTTACTGTGAAACATAGAGAGAGTTAAGACTCTGATGTAATGACCGAGCATCTTGTAAAGCTGCTAAACATTGATGTGCCAGGATTCCAATAGGATTAGTAAATAGTAACTAGTAAAGACTAAACTAAAGTACACAGATTAATTATATCTCAGGAATTGGTTTCAAAAATTGGTTCTTTCAATAATGGCATGCCTAGGCCTAAAATATTATTTTGACAAAATGTTGAAACATTTTGGGGTTATGGATGCAATGGGAAATTCAACCCCATTGTGATGGACATTGTCCAACTGTTTTAGTCCAATGTTTAAACACTCTTAAGGGGAATGCCACAGTGCCACGTTTAGTAGCTTCTATCGTTACCAAATTGTTTTAAATGACTAGACTTGGTGGTATTCCAGCTTAGAGTGTTAGTTCGCCCAAAAATGAAAATTATGTCATTAATAACTCACCCTTATGCTGTTCCAAACATGTAAGACCTTCTTTTATCTTCGGAACACAGTTTAAGATATTTTAGATTTAGGCCGAGAGCTCTCAGTCCCTCCATTGAAGCTGTGTGTACGGTATACTGTCCATGTCGAGAAAGATAAGAAAAACATCATCAAAGTAGTCCATGTGACATCAGAGGGTCCGTTGGAGTTTTTTGAAGCATCGAAAATACATTTTGGTCCAAAAATAGCAAAAACGACGACTTTATAAAGCATTGTCTTCTCTTCCGTGTCTGTTGTGAGAGAGGGTTCAAATCAAAGCAGTCTGGATATCCAGTTCGCGAATGAATCATTCAGCTCACCAAATCGAACTGAATCGTTTTAAACGGTTCGCATCTCTAATACGCATTAATCCACAAATGACTTAAGATGTTAACTTTTTTTTTAATGTGGCTGACACTCCCTCTGAGTTCAAACAAACCAATATCCCGGAGTAATGCATGCACTCAAACAGTACACTGACTGAACTGCTGTGAAGATGAACACAGAGCCGAGCCAGATAACGCACAATAGAATGACTCGTTCACGAGTGAAGAACCGGTTGCATCGGTGTTCAGATCACCAGTAGTTCTTTCGGACAGTTCGATTCAATAAACCGGTTGAAGAAAACGGTTCACCGGTTCTTTTGCGCTCGACGTAATGGCGTCATTTGCGATGATTGCCCTTGATTCAAGCCTTCGGTTTACCCGCGCCCATAACACTAACACAGAATCAGTTCAGAATCAATCACCAAAAGAATCAGTTCAGTTCAGTCGCTCTGTGTGTCGGTCTGCTTCACGCTGAATCACACATGCGCAGTATCATCAGCTCCTCGGTTCACGAATCAGACGCGTCTGACAGAAACGGTTCTTGACTCGTGAACGAGTCAATGTTTTGTTCGTTATCTGGCTCGGCTCGGTGTTCATCTTCAGTTCTCTCTTCACAGCAGTTCAGTCAATGTACTGTTTGAGTACATGAATTACTCCGGGATATTGGTTTGTTTGAACTTAGAGGGAGTGTCAGCCACATTAAAAAAGTTAACAGCTTAAGTAATTTGTGGATTAATGCGTATTAGAGATGCGAACCGTTTAAAACGATTCAGTTTGATTTGGTGAACTGAATGATTCGTTCGCGAACCGGATATCCAGACTGCTTTGATTTGAACTCTCTCACACAGTCACGGAAGAGAAGACAATGCTGAATAAAGTCGTCGTTTTTGCTATTTTTGGACCAAAATGTATTTTCAATGCTTCAAAAAATTCTAACTGACCCTCTGGTGTCATATGGACTACTTTGATGATGTTTTTCTTACCTTTCTGGACATGGACAGTATACATTACACACAGTTTCAATGGAGGGACTGAGAGCTCTCGGACTAAATCTAAAATATCTTAAACTGTGTTCCGAAGATAAAAGGAGGTCTTACATGTTTGGAACAGCATAAGGGTGAGTTATTAATGACATAATTTTCATTTTTGGGTGAACTAACCCTTTAAGGTCGTCGTTAAGGTCTTATTAATGATATCCAATTGTTAAAAAAACCTTTTAGAAACCAAAGATGTGAACAATGTAATGCAAAAGCATTTCAATTTTTGCAATCTAATATCTTATGTTTTGAAAGAGAATAATGTGAAGGAAACTAGAACTTGCAAGAATATTCCTAAAATTATTAGGCCATGGCTGTTAAACTGGTAATATGCCTGGCGTATTGAAAGCCTGCTAACCTGTACACATTTCCTTGTAAATATGGGTGAGAAAAACTGTGTAGATAATGCAGATACACCATACATTTTCTATGAACATGTTGTAGTGAATAGCCAACCGTATTGTTAAGACTGAGGCCAAAGAAAAGCTACAAGGCTCCACCGTGGTCTTCCGGAGCCCCGCTGCTGCCTCGGTCACCTCACCCTACTGCTCTGCCTTGGCCTTCCAGATCTTCTGTGTCAACCTGGCTCTGCAGATGCTCTGCTCCATCCTGGGCTCCTACTTCACTTGCATCTTCTCTGTCAGTCGGCCCCCAGGTGTTGTTGGTCCTATCTCCACCATGGTTCTTCCCACCATCGATTTGACCATGGGCCGCAAACCTGGCTGGCTTCTGGATCTCCACCTGGATCCTCCTGCTCAAGGCTCCTCCCTGGCTCCTCCCTCAATCTACTCCACCCTGGTCCTATGAACTGTGACCCTTTCCGATTGCCTGCTCCACGCCCGCCTCCTGAACCCCCCACCCTCCCTCTTCTGTTGGACTGTTTGTGGGTGCGAGGATGTGCCTTTCCGGGAGGGAGCGAACTGTCATATGTATGAACTGTATTGGATTAGTTTTATGCGTCTCTGTTATCCTTCCCTAGTTAGTTTCCATGTTTTTTTGATTAATTAGCTCTACACCTGTTTCTGTTCTTTTTTTATTAAATTCACTGTTAATAAGTCCTGGTTCTCCCCTGATTCCTTTGTCTGCTATTGTTTGCTATTGCCTGTTCTCTCCTGTGGATTATTAAAATAACTCTTTGTTTATACTCCTTCGTTGAGCACTTTATTTTGCACACCCAACGCATGACAGCTGATAAGAGATAAATATCTTTTTTTTGTATAAAAGAGTCTGGGGTTCAGGTGGCTCTACTCATAATTATTTGTTCTTTGCCCCTTACTTTCTGCAGATTTTCCACTGCTTCAATTCTTAAATGCATTTATGCTGATGTTCAAGAGATCTGATACACATTAACTTTCTACGTCTAGCTTGGAGGTGTGGTGTAAAGTGATCAGCTCTATTCACTGGAAAAAGAAAAAGCAGGATATCTCAAAATGTTAGAAAGAGAAAGGAGCTAAGATTGGGAGGTTTTAAAAAGACTCGAATTTACTGCTCTTCTGGAATGGTAATTTTATACTGGTAAGTACAGTACATCTCACTTTTGTCTGGTTTCCATATGTGTTTGTCATTTTGCTAATTCATAAGTTTGTACAAAAGAGGCTGGATCTATACGAGTACAGAGAAGAGACGATGATGGCTTTTGAGGCTACTGTGTTTATTAATGACTGCTTTGAATGCTTTGACCATTGGCTTTCATGCTTAGATTTTGATTTTGTGAACTCCTTTTGGTCTTTAGTACAGACCATGTAAGATCCACGGTCAATAAACAAAAAAACTGTGGCTGCCAGGCATGTTAGGCAAAGCAAGGCAAGTTTATTTATATAGCGCATTTCGTACACAATGGTAATTCAAAGTGCTTTACATAAAAGAAAGTAAAATAATCATGAAGAAAAATAACAACAAAAATAAAACAAGCAATTTTAAAACTTTTAAAATTATTAAAATTTTTACTTAAAATGAATTTAAAAACAGTTAGAAAATGATTTTACATAAAAAACTCAGTTCGGACATTGTACAGTGCTCAATCAATAAATGCACAGCTAAACAGATGGGTTTTGAGTCTAGATTTAAATGTGACCAGTGTTTTAGCACATCTGATTTCTTCTGGAAGCTGATTCCAGCTGCGGGCGGCATAGTAACTAAAAGGTGCGAACCCTTGGTATTTCTAACTGACTTGATCCTAGTGATCTGAGTGGTCTGTTAGGTTTCTATTCAGTGAGCATATCTGCAATATATTTCGGTCTTAGGTCATTTAGTGACTTATATACGAGTAAAAGTACTTTAAAATCAATCCTAAATGTAACTGGAAGCCAGTGTAAGGACCTGAGGACTGGTGTGATATGCTCAGATTTTCCGGTTCTAGTCAGAAACCTGGCAGCAGCGTTCTGGATGAGCTGCAGCTGTCTAATGCTCTTTTTGGGAAGGCCAGTGAGGAGCCCATTACAATAGTCCACCATGCTGGTTATAAAGGCATGAACAAGTTTTTCCAAGTCTTGGCTGGAAACAAAACATCTAATTCTTGCAATGTTTTTTAAATGATAGTATGCTGATTTAGTTACTGTTTTGACATGACTACTGAAACTAAGGTCTGTCTCCAGACCGTGAGGGGCTGACGCGCTGTTTTGTCTTTATTTTATTATTAAAGTTTAATTTGATTGTCAAAACATAAAATAAAGTCCAGGCCCAGTCCTCTCTTGTCCTTCACTGTCTTCGCTCCTGTTTTATATCCTTCCATCTGCTCCATGGGACTCGAGACCGGTTGGTCGAGCAGGTGTTGCTCATTTCTAATCACTCCACTGGCCTCGCCCCATTTCCACGGCTCTCGACCCGCCCCACTCGTCACACACACCAAGATTCCTGACTTGATTTTTAGTTGTTTGACCCCTAGAGTCAAGGTATGCATTCTCCTTGAAAACTTTATCTTTGTTTCCAAATGCAATTACTTCAGTTTTTTCCTTGTTTAACCGAAGAAAGTTCTGGCACATCCAACTATTAAATAAATAAAAATAAATGTTAACAAATTTATGCATTTAGCAGACGCTTTTATCCAAGGCGACTTACAGTGCATTCAGGCTATCAATTTTTACCTATCATGTGTTCCCGGGGAATCGAGCAATGCTCTACCAATTGAGCTAAAGGAACACTATTAATTTCATCAATGCATTGGCAGCAGGGAGTCAATGGGGCTGTAGTCATTTGGAGATATGGCTAGGTAAATCTGGACATCATCAGCATAGTTGTGAAAGACAATTTGATTCTTTCTCATTATTTGACTTAGTGGAAGCATATACAGGCTAAACAAGAGCGGTGCAAGAATTGAGCCTTGTGGGACTCCACATGTCATGGACGTCCACTTAGACTTATGCTCTCCTAGACTCACATAATAGCCTCTCCCTTCTATGTATGACCTGAACCATTTGAGTACCATCCCAGAAAGCCCAACCCAGTTTTCCAGTTTCTGTAGAAGTATGTTATGATCAACAGTGTCAAACGCAGCACTGAGATCTAGCAATACCAGCACCGATATTTTGCCAGAGACACAATTTAAGCGAATATCATTTATTATCTTAATGAATGCTGTCTCTGTGTTGTGATGCAGTAGATATTGGTCTAAAATTGCTGCTAAGTGTTCCATCTGTTTTGGAAGTCCAGCAAGTAACTTTGTTTGAAGAATCACAATCCTTTGTAGAAGTTTGCAGCAGTTCATGAAACAAGTAGATCCAACAGGAGGTATTTTCTCTCTCTTCTGTTTGAATGTAGGCAGTTGTTATCCCGTCGCCGTCTCAGGAATGTAAGCTGCTAGCAATGGGAGGCAAAATCTTCTTTTTGTAGAATTATTCCAGTCCCAAAGTTTTTAGTTTTAGCTTTTGTGCCAAAAATCTGTTGTTTGAGCACTGGGGTTTGAGCAAAGGGAGCATCTACTTGTTTCATGATCTGATGTAGTAAAAAATCTTAGAAAAATCTGAGAAAAGTACAGAAATAAAAAGAAAATTGCAGAGCAGTAAGCTAGAACGGCCGAACGGTTCAAAAAAGGACTGATATCATTCGGGATATAAGCTCATCGGTGGCCCTCAAATATGTTGCAGTAACAAATACAGCACAGTTATGCAATTAATGATGTCTTTTTGCAGAAATATGCACTTTTTTGTGTGTGTGTTGGCCTTTGGAGCATTTATAGTAAGTGTGTGTTCTGCAGCTGTGTTAATTTCGGCCTATCCCTGTTCCTTCTCACTTCACCCATTGCTTCGTGTTTTTCTCCGTTTTATCTAATAAATGTGAAAATATAGCTTATAGGAAAACCTCTCACTAAAATCTGCAGAAAATGTACTCCCCCACAGGCCATCCAAGATGTATCAAAATTGCTACATGCTAAATTTCTCCAAATCTGTTTAAAAAAAAAAATCTTTTTTTTTTTTTTTTTACTATTCTTTTAGAAAACTAAATGTGTACATGAAATAACTGTTTAAATCCATTTAACTATAATACTAACACTAGGTTAAGTCACCAAAAATGTAAATTATTTACTTTTTGTGTTGTTACAAGCATTACATTAATTTTGCATGTTTAGCATTCATTAAAAAGTTCCTGTATAAATGTGTTACAGTGTGACTTTTATTGCTGTGTGTAACTGTTCTTTCAGATCATCCCCCATAATGAGGTGCATGAGGTACATCCGTCTTATTTTTTTCCTGATTTTTCTTGGTGCTGCACTGGGCATCTACTTTATACAAAGTGGCATGTTTGAAAGCAAGAAAAGCACACTTGCACGCTGGTATGCATAGTCCTTTCTTCATATTTATTGCTCTTAGCCTGTATTGGTTTACTGATATTTAGAAACTCTTAAAATGATCTACACTATTCTTAGAGCACCTGTGCACTTTGGTGATTTTAGTAACAGGGTGTTTCTTCGACTTGGAGCACTTATAGTCTCTGAACTTCTGCAGCAGGTCTCAATTATGTTCCTGAAGTATAACACTGCACATTTTTGTATGTCTTCTTCAACTCATCTGTTCATTAGTAGAGTAGAGTTTAGTTTCAACCTTAAGCCAGCTAATCAAGGTCTTACTAGGTATACCCCTGCTATAAAGTAGTGTGAGCCTGGCTTAATGTGAACTCTCTTAGTCCAAATTTGCTGAAAACAACCGATGAAAACATCACAATAATCCACACAACTGTCCACTCATTCTGATAAAATCAGAACCAAAATATAAATAAGCTGTTTCCTCATAAAAGCAGTTAATTCAAGATAGTGAAGCTTTTCCTTCTTTGACATCAATATAAAAGTACTGTACGTCTCTGATTCCCACTTGGAAAGAACCTATACTTGTATATATGCGCATATATGAAACCTATAGGCTGTGTATATGCACATATATGCACATATATGATTATATATATGCTGCATATATGCTGCATATATGCTGCATATATGCTGTATATATATACTGCATATATGCGTATATATACTGCATATATGGTGCATATATGCGTATATTATGCCACATATAGGCAAAATTGAGGTGCATATATGTGCATATACAGGAAATATAGGTCTCCTGTATTGCTTCTTCATATCCATATATAAGCCCTATACATACAAGATATGTCTTCTATATAGCTAATGGCAGGATCTGGTCATTTTGTAGCTGTTACGTGATGTACTGGTGTTTGACTAGGGGCGAGACGTGGGCTAGTGACGCCATATTTTCAGAAAATGTACGGATTCGTCGTCGAGACGAAACGCAAAGGCGGCGTTTTCAAATATATCCACTCTGGGACCCTGTTTCAAAACATCGGTTTCACTCTTCCAAAATGCCAGATCCGTGTGGATGAAAAATCTGATAAAAAATTTGTGCGCCAAAAAAAAGAGGAAAAAATAAAAATCTCCGACACCCTATCAAACGTCCTTTGATAGTGCAGGAAGGAAGAGGAGGAGGCAGGGGGGCAGGGTTTCATATTTTTTTGAAGCACCCCTGGGCGCCGCCATTGGCTAGCGAACCCCCACCTGCTGTTAGCATTCCATTGACTCCCATTCATTTTGGCGTCACTTTGACAGCGAAAAACTTTACATCTGAGGCGTTTAAAGACTCCATTTGTCCATTCATTATTTCTAAAGAAACACGAAAATGTATAAAAGGCTCCATTACCTTGTATCTTACGTTATGGTCCCGTAGAAGCAGTTTTTGTAAAAAATAGGCTAACGATTGCGTCATAACCAGCGACTCTCTGTCGCACAGTAGAGAAATTACCGTATGGACAGGAGGAGAAGCTCGCAGGCAATCTTTTACTGTCTATGAGGCTATCGGGGGGATGTGGAGGCATGAAGCCCAGGGCTATCTGTCAGTCACTACGAGTTATGTCGAATGACATATGGGGTCCTATGGAAAACGGCAAAACCTGAACACCGTCACAACCCTGTGGCGCTGCAATTGTCAGCAAGCCGTGGCGCGCCACAAAAGCTACGCTTAAGGTCGTAACCTTCCCAAAGCCCCAGCGCAAATTCACTGACCTTGATACCGAAGGGGCCAAAGGGTGAGTACATTGCTTCTGGAGAAGGATACGCTGCTGTTCCGCCCACACAAAGTTTGTGGAAGGGATTTCAACCTTTGGAGAAATATTGCTTCAAATCTTCCCTATTTGTTCCCTTGCCAACTTGGCAAGACGATGGGGAAGCGCGCCTTAGGAAAAGGTGGCTATGGAGATCACATCCTACCTGTAGGGAGTTGATGTGGAGATACTGATATGGACTGACCCAGGGGGCAGTACTACATGTGGAATGGGCCTCAAAGGCAGGTTCTACCTTAGAGTAGAGATGGAACAGCTGCCAGAAGAGACTGACAGAGCAGGTCTGTCAAGGGAAGACATGGGTTTGCCAAGAGGGAAACCTTACCGTGGAAGGATACACAAATGGGATTACCCATAGGGAATCAAGCCATATGGGCTGACTGGAACTCCGGACATGCTTACACCAGTGCTAGGCCTGGCGACAGACTGCTCCGCCAAGTCTGACCGCCAAGGGTGCTGGAGGATGCTCGACCAGGGTATGCCAACCGGGGAACTCTACTGGGAGAAGAAAGGCACTCGCATCCATGTGTTGGGGGAATGGTGCAGCAAGCTACACCCAGCCAGCCCTTCCCGTGAATTACCTATTACCCAACACATGGGAAGAAACTGGCTGTCCATGATGGTTGTAAAACCTTGCGAAGGTATTAGGTGTTGCCCACCCCTCAGCTCGACAGATGTCTGCCAGAGATGCACTGTGCGGCAGTGCATAGGAGGAGGACACAGTTTGTGTGGAGTGGACCCTCATCCCCAGGCTCGCCTTGGGAATGGTATGCCAAGGTGATGGCATCCACTATCCAGTGGGCCAACCTCTGCTTGGAGACAGCGTTTCCCTTCTGCTGACCTCAAAGCAGACCAGGAGCTGCTCAGAGCTTCTGAAGCTCTGGCTGTGGTCCACGTATATGCAAAGCGCTCTTACGGGTCATAGCTGGATACATTATCTGCCTCCTCCAGGGACAGCGCTTGCAAGTTCACCATGGGGTCTCAGAAGGGAGTGGTGCAGGGGCATCGCTAGGCCCTTTTTAGGGGGGCTTCACCCCTAAACTTATGCCTAGCTCTCCTAAAAAATTATTTGATTAATTAATTGGTGATCTTGTTTTGTATTATTAAATATAATTTTGTATTAAGTAATAATGAATCATTAGTGTATCATGATATACATTAGAGTATATCATGATTAGAGTAATATATATTAGAGTAAGAGTAAAGGGATCTGTGATTTTTTTTTTAAGTAGTTGATTTATAGAAGTGGCAAATTGATAATTCATGTTGTTATTTTTAATAAATAGAAATAAATACATAACAGATTAAACATATTACCAATAGACAATAACATTAATACATGTTTTGTCTATGTTCTCAATGAATATTAGCTGGTTAGTTAAATGATTTGAAATAAAATAAATTTTCAGGGAATGGCTTGATGTATAACCAACCGTATTGTTGATTATAAAGCCACTTCAGAGCATAGGTCTGCCATGTAGAGGGGGCTCTAGCCTGAGTGATAGTATCTACCACTGCTGGTAGGTCTTCCGCGTCCTGTCCAGAAGCCACACGTGGAGGTTCCAAAGATCTGGAAGAAGGTGCCAAATGGTGCCCAACCACTGAGAGAGGATGTCCCTCCTCAGGGGGATGCGCCAGGGAAGGGCTATCACGAGGAGCATGAGTTCCGAAAACCAGGTCCAGGTTGTCCAGTAAGGCACAACCAACAGGACCTGTTCCTCGTCCTCCCTGACCTTGCACAGTGTCTGTGCGAGCAGGCTCACTGGGGGAAACGCATACTTGCGTAGAGCCCGAGGCCAGCTGTGTGCCATTGCATCCATGCCCATGGGGGCCTGGGACAGGGAATAGTACAGCTGGCAGTGGGAGGACTCGTGGGAAGCAAACAGGTCTACCTGGGCTTACCCCAATCGACTCCAGATCAACCCAACCATCTGGGAATGGAGTCGCCATTTCCCAAGGAAAGTGAGCTGCACGTTTGAGCTCCCCCAGGATGTGGATAGCGTGCAGCGACTTGAGCTGCATCTGACTCCAGAGGAGGAGATGGCGAGCGAGTTGAGACATACAACGTGATCATAGACTGCCCTGTCGGTTGATGTACGAAACAACCGCAGTGTTGTCTGTGTGGACCAATACGTGCTTGTCTAGCAACAGTGACAGGAACTGCCATAAGGCTAGATGCACAGCCAGCAACTCCAGACAGTTGATGTGCCAAAGCAGTCGAGGTCCTGTCCAGGACCCTGAAGCTGCCTGCCCGTTGCATGTCGTGCCCCAGTTTTGCGGGCACAAGTGTACCGCAACCACTCTCTCCACCTGGGGAATGTCCACATACACCCTGGCTGCCCCACCATCGAGGGTGATGAGGATGTAAGAGGGAGACGTGCGGCTTCTGACAATGAAAGAGGCCGTCCACGACTTCATCAACTCTTCATGCACGTCTGGAAAGAAAGGAACCAGAGCAGAACGAGGTTGTGAGCCGCGCTCTGTGCAAAGAGACCAATCGTCCAGCTGTGTGGGCTTGGGGCTAGGCGGTGTAGTCACCTCCAAACCAATACTCACGGCTGCCCGGGCAAGCACGGCCAACAACTCCTAGTCAGATTTGGCAGCAGTAACAACACCCGAGGGGGGAAGCCCCTCTGAATCTGTGGCCCGGCGGAGAAGCTCTCACTGTAATCCTCAGATCTCCCAGAGCGCCAGCTGGCGGTCCCCTGCTCGAGCCAGGGAGACCGGGATGGGAGGCAACAGAGGGGTCTGCTGCACTCCCCTTGAGGAGTGATCGCAGCTATGCCATGTTCATACGCCCACAATGCACATTTCACCTATTTATACCCATAGGCTCGGGGAGTGGCTCAGATATGTTAAATCCACTAGCCAATTTTCATTCGGCGTTTTCTCTTAAACTCAGAGATGATTGGCCTCCCAGGTGATACCCCATATGTCGTTCGACATAACTTGTAGTGACCACCAGATAGGGAACATTGTTTATTGATAAACAACAACAATATCCATAGTTTCAAATAAACAATCACCTTAAATAGTCAGTACTGCACATCATAATTCCAATTCATGGAAACATCAGTGTGAATACTGTTATAAACAAAAAATAAAACCTTTACACCTTGACAAAACTGTAAACAAACAAATGTGACTCAAATATCTTAGAACTTTTCATATACCAAAAAAAAAAAAAAATCAATTATTAACATTCAATTAAAATTGTATGTATAGTGCAATCAATAGTACATTTTCTTTCCTGTTTTAAATAGAGGTCACTGATTGGGAAAATTCACACAGGATATTTTTAGAAATTGATAAGCCTCAAGATAGCTGTATGTAGCTTAAACCTGTCACGAATGCACACACGAAACGAGAGATCCAATAGCAGTGCTTAATGGGTAATCCAAAAATCAATATCCAGAACAGGCAAAAAGGTCATAACCATAGAATCAGTCCAAAACAATAAACAAGAACCAAGAAAAACACAGGAAACACGAGAAAGCCGGGTGACGGAAAACAAGGACTCCATGACAGAGATAGAAAACAGACCAGTTTATATAGATGGGTGAAGCCAATGAAAGTGGTGACAGCTGAGTGCAATTAACAGGTATGCAATTAACTGTGATGAAGGGACAAGGCTTTGTGGGAAATGTAGTGCCTGCAGTGGGGTGCCTATGGGGAAGTGAGACCACTAGTGAACACCCAGGGAAACACAGACCAGACACTGTGACAAAACCCTTTTCACATTTCTGTGTTTCTCAGCAGCAGAAGTCGTCATAGTTGGGTAAACTTCGAGAGCAGTGAATGGAAGAGTACCACAAATATATATTTTTGCATTCTCATTTGCTCAAATAGCAAAATAAAAAATCTACGATAGATTTTTCATGACTTAATCAAAGGAAAATTTTAACAGAGACTGATAACAGCAGTCAAAAGAGAGAATGATGTCAAATTTAGTATCCCTCCCAAAGATGCTGCATTAAAAACAGCTTTGAATTAGCATTAACTAGATTTTTAAAATTTGATACAAATGTGACATAATTTTTAAAAATTAAAATATACTAAAATTTTGATGATTTATGATGCTGATGACCGCTGACCGTCTTGTGAAAATGGGCCATGATATCCTCCTGAATGCCTAACAGATACAGTAGAAAAATAGTGCACTTTTAATTGCTTTTCTGTATAATGCTGAAAAGAACACAGGCACTCATAGTAAAGTGGACTCATGTGGGCGGGTTCATCAGCAAGTAGCTCCTCACCACCAGGAAAGACTGCAGTGCTGCTCTCACCAAATGGGTCTCCTGTTATTAACACAGCTGTTGTAATATTCTGTGTAGGCTGTTCATTGAAAAAAAGAGGGATTTACCTAAAATGACATAACAAAATATTTACATTTATTCATTTAGCACCAGCTTTTTTCAAAGTATCTTAAAAAAAAGAGGAACACCACAGGCAATTTATTTTTGTCATATAAGTGAATTGAAGTGAATATATAGTGCTTCTCAGTGAATTAGGATGTCATGAAAAAGTTCATTTTGTTTTGGTAATTCAACTCAAATTGTGAAACTCGGGTATTACATAAATTCAATGAGCACAGACTGAAGTAATTTAAGTCTTTGATTCTTTTAATTGTGATTATTTGGCTCACATTTAACAAAAACCCACCAATTCACTATCTCAACAAATTAGAATATGGTGACATGTCAATCAGCTAATCAACTCAAAACACCTGCATAGGTTTCCTGAGCTTTCAAAATGGTCTCTCAGTTTGGTTCACTAGGCTACACAATCATGGGGAAGACTGCTGATCTGACAGTTGTCCAAAAGACAATCCTTGACACCCTTTACAAGGAGTGTAAGCCACAAACATTCAGTGTTAAAGAAACTGGCTGTTCACAGAGTGCTGTATTCAAGCATGTTAACAGAAAGTTGAGTGGAAGTAAAAAGTGTGGAGAAAAAAAGATGCACAACCAACCAAGAGAACCACACACAGTTGTCGTATTCCCCTTGTTAATCCACTCCTGAGGCATCTTACCTGGGCTAAGGAGAAGAAGAACTAGACTGTTGCCCAATGGTCCAAAGTCCTCTTTTCAGATAAGAGCAAGTTTTTAATTTCATTTGCAAACCAAGGTCCTAGAGTCTGGAGGAAGGGTGGAGGTGGCCAAAAGCAGTGTGGGCAGGTTAAAAGTTAAATGACCATGGTGTTGGTGTGCTTGACTGGCAAGCAAACTCACTAGACCTGAACCCCAGAGAGAATCTATGGGGTTTTTCAAGAGGACAATGAGAAACAAGAGACCAAACAATGCAGATGAGCTGAAGGCCAGTGTTAAAGAAACCTTGGCTTCCAGACCACCTCAGCAGTGCCACAAACTGATCACCTCCATACCACGTGGAACTCAGTGAGAGAATCATGTCAAAATTGTAAGCGCAGAGAAAAGAAAGACGGAGCTGTACATATTGTTTATTTTGGGAACTTTTTGCCCCACATGCACAACACGTAATTTAGACATTTGAAACAGTTCGTTTTTTTAAACATAAAGATTGGTTCTAGACAGTCAATCCGTTTTGCAATTCTTTAAACTGTTGTTTTCGCTTGCAAATCACTGTTCACAAGCTTGCAGTACTTTTGACCGTATTTTAGCGAAAACGACGTGCCATAAGTATTATGACAGAAAAATGGAAGAATGCAGATCATATTTATTTTGCTTTAACATGAAGCTGCAGTTTCACAATACATTAATTACACTTATGGGTGTCAGTAAACTGCTGGAAACAATTTTTTCTTATGCTTGAAATTCGGGATACACCTTTACAAAGCTTTTCGTACAGTTTACAGCTTACAGTTTTATGTACACTTCCCTAACTCTTACCCTGCTTATGCAAATCTATTTGGGATTAAATTATTAGGTGTCCTACAAGATGGCTGAGCTTTATCAGTTTCTGGGTCGTAGGAAGGAGGAAAGAGAAGTGAGGAAACAAAGAGGGATATTGAGAAGCACCCCGCAAGTGTTGGTATTTGGACAAGGCACGAGAATGCAAGTGAAAGTCTGCAGCCGGGCCCTGTAGTGGGGACCCTTTTGCTCTGATTGACCATAGCATTGATAAGCTCAGCAGAATCGTGTGATTGGTTACAGTGCACAGCACCGTAAAAACATATGTCTCTAGCTCAACGCCAGCCAAAGCTTGAATGCAGAATATGTTGCACTGAACGTTCTAATCACACCAGTGTGGTCATATAGAATTTTTAAAAAAGTATTAATCTATATCTATAATTTTTTTTTTTTTTATGGGGGGGCAAAACCTGTCAGCCCACTAAAAGATAGCCAGCATTTATAGCAGTGATTTGTTTATTGCTAAGAGCTATGGATGCAGAATGAACTGTAAGCTGTCATGCATGCACTAAATTGCGCAGCATGATTGAAGCTAAACAGACTTGATTTATGCAAAAACAGTGCAGCATTGATCTGAAGTGCCTCGTAAAATGTCAATTTGAAGAAACACTCATCTGTATTAACTTTTCAGTTTCTTCTATTTGTGTTACATTATATATTTACAATGATTCTGTACCTTAACCTTCCTTTCTCTTACTATTTACCAAGCAATGTTATTACATCTGCTTACTTTATTCTGTTAAACAGCTTAAGTCCTGAACAATATAATATCTCAAGGTAAGTATTATTTACATTTTGCTAATTAATCTTAAGAGGATCCAGTTTAGCTGCTCTGCCTAACCTGTGATATTTATATGTTTGTCAAGTTTGACAGAACTCATTGGGCCAAATGTTTCTTGTAAAGAAGCTAAACTCACGAGGAAAGTTGTGCCACATGAAATGGATAACATACTTGAACACAGAGCGAATGAATACAAGCAATATCAACTCAGGTTTAACTGGATTTTTCTTCATCTTGCCCACAGTCCTGTTAACACAACCCAATCCTACGTCATGTTACCATTTGTCATGAATGTAACTTTAAATGCACATTTGATTTTTTTTAGAGCATTTTGACTTTTATCTGTGTATCTTTGTTGTTACACCTCTCATTGAGGATTGACTTGCTCCATTATATTTTCTCTAAGCAAGGGTTGCAGTTGAAATTTCCAATGATTATTCTTTCATTAGACATTCTTGGAGCCATTTATACCATTTTTCCAACATTGTGGTATTTTTCATGTCATTTTTTCAGGAGGAAGACAAACACAGATATTATTATTGCCCCAGCCAACTCTCCTCTCCAATATCCAATCACAGGTTTCAGGGTAGCTCCTCTGAAGAAAAGTTTGATACCAGGTTAACTTACATTCCTTGTAAATGGAGCAAAACCTCAGCTTATATGTTGCTTAGAATATTAAAAATGTTACAAAAGTATATTTTCCTCTGATCAGTGAATTTGAAACAGTTAACTGTGTTTTTATATCATCATTTCAGGTCTTGCTCTTCAAACACAAGGGAGAGGTTTAACAACAAACAACAGGGAGTTGTACAAGGTTAAGCAAACAATGCCATTTGTGCATCTTTTTTTTTTTTTTTTTTTTAAGGACAATTATAGGTTAAAGCCCTAATACACTGTAAGAAGAAACATTTTTATTTATTTATTTTATTTAACTTGTAAATAAAATAAACAGTATTTACAAGAAAATATTATTTTACTTTTTCAAATTCAAAATTTCATGTTTAATTCAGTATTACAGAAATGATGTAATAATTTATGAAATTAGCTATTTCTGGGTGAAAATAGTTTCTAAGCCAATTCTCTTTTGAAGTGTATGAGTTACTCATTCACAATAGATGCACTCTAAAATGCTGTTTTCACCATAAAATTCTGTTCTAGATGTGAATTTAAAGTACTTAATTTGCATTAACACAGTGATGTCTGCAGGTGTCTTTGAGTGTGAAGAGTGGAGTGCTCTCAGTGGAGGATCTTCTGGATGGAGATCAGGTGGAGGGACAGGGTCAGAGTGAACTGACCATCTCATCCAGCAACCTCACACAACTCAACGATCTGCTGTCCAGAGTGACCTACACCAGCACCATCTACCACATCAGAACATCAGACCTGGGTAAAGGCTATTTGTACAGGAAAGACACTTAGACTTACAATATGTACTATGTGTTGCTCAAATACACAGTGAAGAGGCAGGATTAACACTCAAGTTACAAGATTCATGCTAGCCAGTTGCTTCAATGTTTTAGAAAAACAAAAAAGATGAGTCTTTAGATGTTTCTTGAAAATGAGTTAAGACTCAGCTGTACGAATTGAGATTGGGAGGTCATTCCACCAGCTGGGCACAGTCCAGGAAAGGTCCGTGAGAGTGATTTTGAACTTCTTTGGGATGGCACCACAAGGCGTCGTTCACTTGCAGAGTGCAAACTTCTGGAGGGCACATAAGATTTAACCAGTGAGTTTAGGTATGTTGGTGCCGTGCCAGTGGTCGTCTTGTAGGCAAGCATCAGTACCTTGAATTTGATGCGAGCGTCTACTGGTAGCCAGTGTAACCTGATGAGGAGAGGAGTAACATGAGCTTTTTTTGTCTCATTGAAGACAACCCTCGCTGCTGCATTCTGGACCAATAGCAGAGGCTTGAACGTACATGCAGGAAGGCCCACCAGGAGAGCATTACAATAGTACAGTCTGGAGAGAACAAGAGCTTGGACACGAAGTTGGGTGGCTTGCTCTGACAGGAAGGGTCTAATCTTCCTAATGTTGTATAAGGCAAACCTGCAGGACCGGGTCATTGTAGCAATGTGGTCTGTGAAGCTTAACTGATGATCCATCACAACTCCTAGGTTTCTGGCTGTCCTCGAAGGAGTAATGGTTGATGAGCCCAACTGTATAGAGAAGTTGTGATGAAGCAATGGGTTAGCTGGAATCACCAGGAGTTCTGTCTTCGTAAGGTTAAGCTGAAGGTCATGGTCATTCATCTAGCTAGAAATGTCACTCAGACAGGCTGAAATGCGAGCAGCTACTGTCGGGTCATCTGGCTGGAATGAGAAGTAGAGTTGGGTGTCATCAGCGTAGCAGTGATAAGAAAAGCCATGCTTCTGAATGACAGATCCTAATGACGTCATGTAGATGGAGAAGAGAAGTGGCCAATGTACTGAGCCTTGAGGAACCCTAGTAGTAAGGTAGTGTGATTTGAAACATCACCCCTCCAAGACACACTGAAGGATCTGTCAGAGAGTTAGGACTTAACCCACAGGAGTGCAGTTCCAGAGATGCCCGTCTTTCTGATGGTGGAAAGGAGAATCTGGTGATTAACAGTGTCAAAAGCAGCAGACAGGTCCAGTAAGATGAGTACTGAGGATTTTGAAGCTGCTCTTGCTAGTCGCAGGGCTTCAGTAACCGAGAGCAGAGCAGTCTCAGTTGAGTGGCCACTTTTGAAGCCAGATTGGTTGCTGTCAAGGAGGTTGTTCTGTACAAGGAACATAGAAAGCTGGTTGAACACCGCTCGCTCAAGTGTCTTTGCAATGAATGGAAGAAGGGATACCGGTCTGTAGTTTTCAAGAAGCACTGGATTTAGAGATGGTTTCTTGAGCAGTGGGCTTACCCGAGCCTGCTTGAATGCTGAGGGAAATGTTCCAGAGTGAAGAGAGGAGTTGATAATGTGAGTAAGCGAAGGTATGACTGAAGAAGAAATCGCTTGAAGGAGGTGAGTGGGGATCGGATCAAGTGGACAAGTAGTAGGATGATTGGACAGAAGTTTGGAGACGTCCATCTCTGAGAGTGGGGAGAAGGAGGAGACAGAGAGTGTGTCTGTCATTTTGAAGATTTCCTCAGTCTGCGGTGTGGAGAATTGGTCACTGATGGTTCTTGTCTTATTTGTGAAGAAAACTGCAAAGTAGCTCGCTGTAAGAGTCCGCTGTAAGGAGGAGGTGGTGGTGGCGGATTAAGAAGAGAAGAGAAAGTCTTGAAGAGTGTCTGAGCGTCACAACAGCTGTTAATTTTGTTGTGGTAGTAGGATGTTTTAGCCGTGAAGACATTTGCAGAGAAGGAAGAGAGGAGAGACTGATACACCCTGAGGTCGTTAGAGTTTCTTGATTTCTGCCATTTCCTCTCTGCAGCCCTGAGTTTAGAGCGATGTTCACGGAGAACCTTGGACAGCCAAGGGGCAGATGGGGCGGTGCGTGCTGGTCTAGTCAACAGTGGGCAAAAGTTGTCCAAGCAAGATGTTAAAGTGGAGCACAGAGTGTCCGTAGCACTGCTCGGGTCCAGAACTGAAAACTGAGAGAGTGCAGGAAGTGCGGATGAAACCACAGAAGATAGGCGAGATGGAGAGAGTGAGCATAGGTTCTGTCGAAAGGTGACCTGCGTTGGAGTGTGAGGCGCTTCAGGAGTAAGTGCTAGGTTAGCAGTAATGAGGAAGTGGTCTGAGGTGTGCAGTGGAGCAACTGAAGAGTTGTATACAGAGCAACAGCGCATGTAGATGAGGTCCAGTTGGTTGCCTGATTTGTGAGTCACTGTAGTAGACACTAGCTTGAGATCAAATGAGGCGAGCAGAGTTTTGAAGTCAGCAGCCTGGGGTTTATCTAGGTGGATGTTGAAGTCACCAAGCAGTACCAGAGGAGTACCATCTTCAGGAAAGTTTGATAGCAGCACATCCAACTCCTCCAAGAACTTTCCCAATTGACCTGGGGGACGATAAATCACCACAAAGTATATTTTAACAGGGTGGGTTACAGTAATGGCATGTGATTCAAATGAACCAGTACCTGTAGGTAATGGCTGAAGATCAAATTTCCATTCTTTTGATATAAGGAGACCCGTACCTCCACCCCTCCCAGTGGTACGAGGAGTGTGGGAACAAGTGAAATTAGTGGAGAGGGCTGCAGGGGTGGCAGTATCTTCAGGTGTGATCCAAGTCTCAGTCAGTGCCATGAGGTTGAGACCGGAATGAGAAGCAATAGATGAAATTAAGTCTGCTTTGTTAACTGCAGACTGGCAGTTTCAACTGCTCTGTGTAGGCTACAGGTTTCACGGTTCATGAATGCACGTCTCCAGCTGTATTCATGTTACGTCATGTTGATTGTTTCATGTGGGTGTTGCCGCTGATCGTCTGATCAGTGGCAGGTGCTACTCATTCCAACTGCCTATTTAATGCCCTATCTTTCGTCTCCTGTTTGTCAGATCGTTGTTTGTAGATTCGTGGCTGATGTCTGATTCGTGTGTTCCTGCTTTGCTTTGTCTCCTGTCTGGTTTCTGTTGGACCTTTACCTTCACGCACGGATTATTATCACCGCATTTGGATTTATCACCACCGTCATCGTCATCAGCGCATTCAACTCGTCTACTCACCAGTCTGTGCTGCCATCGTGGTTCCTGCGTCATTCTCCGACCTTCCATCATCTCATCTTGTCTAATAAACTCTGTTTACTTGCTTTTGTCTCCTGTCATCCATACTCGAGTGTCACAACAGGAGCAATGAGCAGCATAGAGCGCCCTCTCATGGCGACCAACTGGAATAGAGAGCGTAGTAGTAGAGGTCAGAGGGACAGACTGTAGGTTTGTCAGACAGGCCTTCCTGCGATGTACGTAGCGTGCTCTTCGAGTGTTAGTAGTGATAGTAGAGATCTGAAAGCACATAGTGACTACAAGTGTAAGATATATTTGAGAACAAGTTATACAAAAAGTAAAGAAAGGGGGGGGGGGTGCAATAATCAAGTGCCGTGTCGGTGTCCTTGTTCGGTGGAGTCGCGCAGAGTCTATTGTCTTTACACTCGGTCTTCACACGAGGGTTGCCACGACCGCTGCCGCGGTGAAACCTACCGCTTTTGTATTTGCCTGATTACCTGTGATTGATGTCAGCTGGCCATGCCTCACTATTTAGCAGATTGAAAATGGGCAGTCCCGCGAAACCAAGCGCTACTTTCAGCACGTATTTACCAGGGTAAGACAAACACAATTTAAACCAAAACCTTTCCTAGCAATGATGATCACACAGTAGTCTAATGAGAAAACGAGACAAAACACTCACAGGATATCATGCTAGCAAGAAACCGAAACAGGATTGTTGGTGTGATTTTGCTTTTATAACCATTCAGTAAACAAAACTTAATATTGTTACTCACCTTTTACACACAATATTGCTGTCCTATGCATTATTCGGTCTATTCTTTATCCTCTGACAAAGCCACAGCAGATTAAACCATATCTCCTCTCTCTGAGCAAGTTAATTAGTGGTGATGATTCATTCTTGACTGAATTTGTGTTTTGATCGAATCTGTTGAGTGAATGATTAGTTGATTCACTCATAAAGATAGATACTTTTGCCGTATATTGGGATAAATTTGTGAAGAAAAGTCACTGACAAATCCCCACCGCTAATGCAGTGTGTGGGCTAATAATCCCAGAAGAGAGGAGTGATAACATAGCATAATGTCTGCTGTTCTTTGAATTTCTTTTTAATAAAGGCTCATTTAGATATCTGTAAATATTAGTTTTATCTTCTTTCCTTAGTTTATTTCACTTTTGAGGACCACAAGGCCATATTTCCAATCATGATCAGGAGACCGTCAGTTCCTGTTTTGTATGACCCAGGAAAAGGTGATGTAGGTGCAAAGTCCTATGTTAACTTCACTGGAACAGGAAAAAAGCTTCTTACTCGTCACAGAAGTCAATCAAAAAAGCGCAAGTTTAATCCAAACACAAAATTACAAAACTATACAAAATCCTGATGCATGGCTCCTGTAGCCTTTCCTATGGTTTCACCTGTTAAACCTTTAACTGTTGTTACCTTGAACGTTTAAACAAGAGTTATTTTTTTTTATGACAGACGAAAACGGTAAGAAAACTGTTTCTCCCTTATTTCCTATACACGAACAACTACCCAGTTCAATCTTCCGCCCAAGTGGGCGTAACCATTAAAGAAACAGAACAGAAATTAGCCTGTACATCAGAAAACATAGGAATAGGAACAGTATTGAAATATATATATAAATATATATAAAATAAACACAGGAAAAAACAGAACTACCTCAGAAAGAAAGATACAAATATGATATATTCAGTTTATGCTTAAAATCAACACTCCAAGAAACAATACCATACAAATTATTGAAACGTAAAATTGGCTCTTACACACCAGCCCCTAATTGTCTTTGTGTTTAACGAAACAATTAACAACCTATTTATACTAAAGAGCCAAACAAATTACATAAAAGAAAGATACCAAATAGTTTCAACAGAATCACCAAATTTTTTTTTTTTTTCCCACTAAGATGTTAACCTGAATTTAGGTGATAAACCCATAACAGATAGGAGACTATAAGTCTGCCTCTAAAAGTAAACAAAGCTTAGTAACAGGACGTAAAAGAATGTTTGTGCTTGTTTTCACTCGGGCCTGCCGCACAAGACCTTTGTTGTCTGTGAATGATTGTAGCACACGTCCCATTACCCAAGAGTTTCGTGGTGCGGAATCATCAGCAACCAATACAACGTCCCCAGGCTTGAGATTTTGTACTAGGCTTTGCCACTTTTGTCTTTCTTGCAGGTCTGGTAAGTATTCTTTGATCCAGCGCTTCCAAAATATGTCAGCCATATACTGAACTTGGCGCCACCTACGTCTGGAATACAGGTCTGCTTTGTCAAAAACCCCAGGAGACATGGACGGCTTTACTTTCAACAGCAGCAAATGATTTGGAGTAAGGGCCTCCAAATCGTTTGGGTCATTGGACACCTTAGTGATGGGACGACTATTGATTATTGCTTCCACCTCACATAAGAGTGTTTGAAGACTTTCTTCATCAAGAGACTGCTGTTTTACAATGGAGTTGAGAATTTTTCTGACAGTCCGTATTTGACGTTCCCAAACTCCTCCATGGTGGGATGCAGTTGGAGCATTGAAAATCCACTGTACACCTTTTGCAAGCATTGTGGTTTGAATTCTGTCATTATTTAAACTTTGTATGGCCTTTTGCAACTCCCTTTCTGCCCCAATGAAATTTGTCCCATTGTCGGACTTGATTGTTTTAACCTGACCCCTTCTAGAAACAAATCTCCTTAGTGCATGAATGCACGAGTCTGTATCTAAAGAGCTGGCGACCTCAATGTGAACAGCTCTTAACGTCAGGCAAGTAAAGATTACCCCATATCTTTTAATCAATGTCCTTCCTCTTTTGATTTCAAATGGGCCAAAATAATCAATGCCTACATTTGTGAATGGGGGTTCATCTGGCAAAAGCCTGTCACGGGGAAGGTCAGCCATGAATTGTTTGCCTGTAGTGCCGCGCTGGCGTTTACAAATTGTGCATTGAGATAGGATTTTTCTGATGGCCGTTTGTGCTTTTGGAATCCAGTATTTTTCCCGTAACTTTGACAACATGTGATTACGGCCGCTATGACCCACATCTGCATGAATTGATCTTAAGATCAGATGTGAAACAGGATGGTCCTTTGCTAAAATAGCAGGATGCTTGGCCTCCTCAGGCATAGATGACCTGCTTAGTCTGCCACCTACTCTTAGAATTTTGTCTTGCAAAACTGGTGACAACTTGTAGAGAGCGCTGCTGTGTTTTACAGTTTTACCTTGCTGGAGGGCTTTGATTTCCTCTGGAAACATGATTGTTTGGCTGTAGCGAATGATCTCTTCCTCAGCTTTTTCAAGGTCACTTACAGTCAATGTAACCCCTGACAGTGAAGATTTGAAGTTTTGAAGTTCAGAATTCACTGCTAGATTGTCTCTTAGACTGTGGCACAGCTCATTTCTTTTTTCCATTAGCGTCTTCAAAGTGCTTTTAAACTTGAGGAACCATGCAATGGCTCTTTTCAAACGGTACCAATCTGAGTAGTGTGAAAAGAACTGAGAAGTATAGTCAGAATTATCTGCACTCACTGCATTTACGCAGACTTCCTTAACTTCCAAATCATTAACAGATAACTTAAGGGTGTGACTAGGCATTTTTGGCCACTCTGATACTGGCTTTGTCAGAAAGGATGGACCTGTGAGCCATGAATTTGCTTTAAGGAAAGCATCTACAGTAAGTCCTCTTGAGGCAATGTCGGCCGGGTTGGAAGAAGAATTCACATACCTCCATTGCGACACCTTTGAGAGCTCTCTGATTGCAGTTACCCTGTTGGCCACAAATGTACGGAACCGTGTGCTTTCGTTGTTGAGATATTTCAGGACTGAAGTACTGTCTGTCCAAAATACAGACTCCTGAAGAATCAAGTCCAATTCAGATTTCAGCATATTGTCCATTCTAGCAGCCATTGTAGCTGCAGTAAGCTCAAGACGTGGCACGGTAACTGTTTTTACTGTAGCAACCCTTGCTTTACCCATAACAAATGCACAATGTTGGTTACCTCTGTGATTCTCCATGAGCAAGTAAGACACTGTGCCAAACCCCAGCTCACTGGCATCTGCAAAATGATGCAGCTGCGCTGAGGTGATTTCACCAAAGTTAAGTGGCTTCATGCATCTTTCAACCTGAAAGTCATTCAAGTTCTGAAGACTAGCCAGCCACAGATTCCACTGATGTCTGAGAGTTTCTGGAATCTTGTCATCCCAGTCATGTTTTGTTCTACAAAGCTCCTGCAGTATTTGCTTTGCAGGAAGAATAACTGGAGAAAGTATTCCAAGGGGATCATAAATGGAGCTGACCATGGACAATATACCTCTCCTTGTCAGAGGCTTTTCCTGTAGGGTTACTTTGAACTGCAAAGTGTCTGTCTCAACACACCACTGAACCCCTAGAGCTCTTTCCAATGGTAACTTGTCTTTCTCCAGGTCCAAATCCTTCACGGTCTTAGCTTTGCTCTCCTCACTTATGGATGCAAGTACAGTGCGACTGTTGGACATCCACTTGGTCAAATTAAATCCTCCTGATGCACACATCTCCCTTAAGTCATGCATTAGAGCAATACCCTGCTGTTCAGTAGCCACAGACGTCAAACAGTCATCCACATAGAAATTCCTAAGGACTGTCTGAATTACCTCTGATCTATGCTGTGCACTGTTGTCCTTTGCACACCTTTGCAAAGCGTAGATTGCACAACTTGGGGAGGATGTAGCACCAAATAAGTGGACACTCATTCTGTATTCCTCCACTTCCTGTGCAGTGTCCCCTTTAGGCCACCAAAGGAATCTTAACAGATCTTTATCTTTAGCAGGAACTCTGACCTGATGAAACATCCCTTCTACGTCTGCTGCAAGGGCAATCGGCTTATGTCTGAATCTCGCCAGAACACCAATAAGAGAATTATTCAAGTTGGGTCCTTGCAACAGTTGCGAGTTGAGTGATTTTCCTTGGTAGGTAGCTGCGCAGTCAAACACCACTCGAAGTTTGTGTTTTTGTGGGTGATACACCCCGTGGTGTGGGATGTACCAGATTCTGCCAAGGGTTCCTTCAATTTCACTTGCAGGGATTTTCTCAGCATGACCTTTGAGTAGCATGTCCTCCATGAAACTACAATAGTCCATGTAGAAAGCTGAATTTCTTTTGAATTTTCTTTTTAGAAATTGTGAACGCAGAGAAGCTACAACATAGTTGTTGGGAAACATTACATCCTTTTTTTTCAAAGGAAGGTCAATGCAGTAATGCCCATCTACAAGCTCTATGGACTGTGATACAGACTTCATAAACTGTCTATCCTCAATGGACATTTCCAAATTTTCAGCTTGTTCACATTCAGGAAAATCATACCTCATTTGCTGTTGGATTAGGTTCTCCAAAGTTACCACTGAAATCCTGTTTGCCATCACCTGTGTCCATCCTGTGTTTCTGTTAGTTTGGATGTTCTCTCTCTCCAAAGGTCCATTTATAATCCAGCCCAGGATGGTCTTGACAGCATAAGGCCCATCTCCTCTACTGTTGATGACCTTCCATGGCTCAAGAATCTTAGGTACATTTGTTCCGATTAGTAAGCCAATACCGGCATCGATCTGAGGAAGATGCACCTCTTCAAGATATTTCCATTTCTTAACATCCTTCTGTTGCGGAATGTTTTCTCCTTTAACTGGAATCTCTTTTTGAGAGAACACCTGAGGGAGATCCACAAAATTATTCTCGTTCAGTCCACTTATTTCCAGTTCGGTGCAAACATGTGTACTAACAGACCTTTCCTGTCCCATAGTACGCAGTAGGATGTTTGTTTTCCTGCCAGTTAGTTTTAATTCCTTCATTAGCTGTTCTGTACAAAATGTCGCAGAACTTCCTGGGTCCAAGAAGGCGTAAGTCAAAACTTCCTGATTGCTTTTTTTGGACTTAACTCTAACTGGTACTATGGCTAAAGAGCACACCAAATGACCAGCCCCAGTGCAGCCACAAGTTTCGCTGATGACAGTGTCAGTGACAGTTAAGGAGCTATCTCCATCTTGAGATTTTGGAAGCACTGGCTTCCTTTCTGGGAGATGAAGAATGGTCGGATGCTTTAATGAGCATTTTTGACAAGTTAGTCTTTGCATACAACCTTTACTCATGTGACCTGGTAATAAACAACCATAGCACAAGCCTTTAGATTTCAGAAAGTCAAGTTTTTCTTTGTGTGGTTTATGCTTCAGAATGCTGCAAACGTCCAATCCATGTTTTTTATTACAGCATAAGCAGAGGGTTTCATGGCTTGCTTTTGCTACATCCTTTTCCTTTGTTCTTTGTTTTTTGGGTTCTGGAACAGGTGTCACACTTGTTGCAAATGTGGTTTTCCTTTCTTTCACTTGCAAGTTACTTGATCTGTTTGTTTTGAATTTGAGATTGTCTTTTGCCATCGTGTTATCCTGAATATTGCCAAACAGTGGATGCGAAACAATCTTTGCCTGCTTGTCTACAAAACTAACCAAGTCACGGAATCTTGCTCTCAAGCCAGTCCTTTCTTGAAGCTCACAGGCAACTGCTCTCCATTTTTCTCTCAGTTTGAAAGGAAGCTTGGATACAATTGCACGCATGTTGCTTGGACTGTCCATTTCCTCAACATATTCCACACTGTCAATGGTGTTGCAACAACCAGTAAGGAAAAGAGCAAACTCATTTAAGGCTTTATTATCCTCAGGCCTTAAAGCTGGCCAGTTCAATGCCTTTTCTGTATAGGCAGTGGCGATTGTGTAATCATTGCCAAAATGTTGGTAGAGTAGTCTTTTAGCCTCTTTGTAGCCCCTTTCAGAAGGCATGTGTTGACAGCTGCGTACCAGAACCTTTGGTTGCCCCTTGGTGAACTGCTCTAAGAAGTACAATCTGTCTTTGTTATTTGTTGTCTTATTCTCTACTCCATGTTCAAAGGCTCGAATAAAGAATGTGAAATCCAGTGGGTCTCCACTAAACACTGGAATATCTATAGGCGGAAGAGTAGATAAAGACTGCTGTTTTATGAAAATCTCAGCAATGTCATTTTGACGTTGCATTATGTTGAACAAGCCTCCTGTATCAACATGTGAAGGAATTCTCACATCTGACCTTGTTGGTTGTGATTTAGCAAAATCATGATGCACATCACTGTCTCTTGGAACTGAATCAGTATTAGGTGCTAGCTCACGAGAAAATGTTTTTGGCCGTACTACTTGATTAGGTGTAGCTTTAAGGGTTTCTGCAATAGTGGCAGCCCTAGCTGCATTACCAGATGCATCAGAAACACTACGAGCTGGTTCATACATAGACAAAACCTGAAGTTTGGCTTCAGCCGCAGCAATAGCAGTTTGGAGCTCTAAATTTTCCCTCTTTGCTTTGAGCTCAGTTTCCTCTCTCTCAAGCTCTTGTTTCTGTAATAACGCATTAGCTCGTGCCAACAGCTCTGCCCTTTCAGTTTCAATTTTCAGCCTAGAAGAAGCTGTAGATGAAACACCTGAAGCCACCTGACTACGAGAATTTTTTGGAAAGAGAGGCAGTTGTGAAGAAGATATAACCATTGAGGCACTGTCATTACATTCAACCTCTGCATCACATTGCTCTGCCTCCTTGGATTGGAGTTTTACTTTTTCAACCCAGTCTTTAACCTTGTCTACAAAGTGCTTAACTGCTTGAGACTTCGGTTCGAACCAATGTAACTGATCTAAATATGCCTCATCATCTGACATAAGTTCTCTGGTTGCATAATTAATGTCTTGGAATGCAGCAAAGGACTGTGCAAACTCACCATTTATGCAATCATACACAGTGTCAACATTACCAGAGTCCTCAAGCAAAGCTTCAATTTCTCTCATTTGCCTTGTTAAATGTCCCAGCTTGTCTCTTCTAGTTCCCAACAAGTGATGAAGCCGTTCCTCTTGTGCTTTAACAGTCATCTTCGGCACTCTTTTAGAGGCCGCGTTCAATTCCTCTGTTTCCATAGTAATCAATGTTCGTGTTCAAAGCGCGCATTGCGTTCATCACGAAAGCAGATGAGATCGCCCTCTTGCGATGCTGTGTGGAAACGCAAACATGGCGGGACCATGACGCAGCAAAGTTCAGCAATATTCAAAGTCCAATAATATCCCCAAAACTTCCGAAAAAGTTGTGAAAGCTCACTAAAGTCCGATCAGCAAAATCCGTAGTGTATGTAATCCAAATGGCATCGGAGAATCTCAGCCGAGAATCCCGCGATAGTCCGTTAATATCCAAGTAACGTTATGGTCTTTGATGTTGCGTGAATCACTCGATAATCTTCTCGTTAAAAACAAAAATATTGCTCGCTTCAAACGAAAAAGAGAAGTTTTCTTACTTTAAATGTAGGTGCAAAGTCCTATGTTAACTTCACTGGAACAGGAAAAAAGCTTCTTACTCGTCACAGAAGTCAATCAAAAAAGTGCAAGTTTAATCCAAACACAAAATTACAAAACTATACAAAATCCTGATGCATGGCTCCTGCAGCCTTTCCTATGGTTTCACCTGTTAAACCTTTAACTGTTGTTACCTTGAACGTTTAAACAAGAGTTATTTTTTTTATGACAGACGAAAACGGTAAGAAAACTGTTTCTCCCTCATTTCCTATACACGAACAACTACCCAGTTCAATCTTCCGCCCAAGTGGGCGTAACCATTAAAGAAACAGAACAGAAATTAGCCTGTACATCAGAAAACATAGGAATAGGAACAGTATTGAAATATATATATAAATATATATAAAATAAACACAGGAAAAAACAGAACTACCTCAGAAAGAAAGATACAAATATGATATATTCAGTTTATGCTTAAAATCAACACTCCAAGAAACAATACCATACAAATTATTGAAACGTAAAATTGGCTCTTACAGGTGAGACCACCACAAAAAAAAAAAAAAGATTATGACACTGGATATGCTTACATAAATGTAATGTGATATGTAAGTTTAACAAGTGAAATTGTCCTGAGTAAAACATAGTTCAAATTTGTGCACAGTTAAACCAAGGAACTCTTTTGTCTCTCAGATATCAACTCACAAGTGACCATAATAACCAAGACCTTTCTGAGGTATAAGGAGCTGGGTGTCCTTATCCAGAGTATCAGGAAATTTTACCCAAAGATCAAGATCATTGTTGCGGATGACAGCCTGAAACCTGAAAATGTGCCTGGAAACAACATTGAGCACTACATCATGCCTCCTGCACAGGTAAACATGTCATCACTTACACATGTTCAATAGGCGAAAATTAGTGCCTACTGTCAGCTCTTTATATCATGCACCAACAGAGGGAACAAACTGATCTGACAAAACTCCACAAACATGTCTGTTGCTGTTTGCTAGTTCGCTGTAAATTGACCTGTGGACACCAAGTGTTGATGACCTGGTAATTTATCACTGCTGATGATTTTGGTATCTTCTCAGGGCTGGTTTGCAGGCAGAAATCTGGCTGTATCTCAACTCACAACTAAATACTTCCTGTGGGTTGATGACGACTTTGAGTTCTTGAGTGAGACACGGATCGAGAGATTTGTGGAGATTATGGAAGCGCTTCCGGAACTAGATGTTGTAAGTATGAATGGATATTCTTTTACGAACTAGAGAAAAGTCTTTTAGCAATATATACTTGTTGTAAAAGTTTGTTTTCTGTGATTAGCTTGGTGGTGAGGTTTCAGGGGACCAGTTCTACTTTGTTCTGGAGTATGACGAGGGAGATGAGAATGACGGCGGCTGCCTAAGACGTATTAGAGAGTTTCATCAACCACTTCCAGGTTATGATGGCTGCTTTCTAGTGGATGGTGTTGTGAATTATTTCTTAGCTAGGACTGATGCTGTACGAAGGGTTGGCTTTGATCCGTTCCTCAAAAGAGTCGCTCACACCGGTAAGTGTACCATCTTCATTGATTGATTCCAAGCACATTTCATTCTTCTAATGTCTTCCCATGTCCATTCATTCTTTGTTTCCATGTCTCATCTTTGAATGATCACCACTGACTTCAGAGTTCTTCATTGATGGAGTTGGCAAGCTGATGGTTGCTTCTTGTAAAGGCCTTTCTGTTGGTCACCAGACACATCGGGCACAGGATGAATATGACATTTATAGGAATCAAGGACCAATTGAAAAAGAGCAAAAACTGGCTCACCATTTCTTTAAGAACTATCTTAACTATATCAAGTACTGATTAGTAATAATTAGTAAACAATCAATCAAATCTGATTATCGATTACCGTATTTTCTTGACTATAAGTCACACTTTTTTCATAGTTTGGCTGGTCCTGCAACTTATAGTCAGGTGCGACTTATTTAACAAAATTAATTTGACATGAACCAACAGAAAACAACCAAGTGATAACATTACCCTCTACAGTCGTGAGAGGGCACTCTATGTGCTGCTCATTGCTCCTGTAGCCTACACAGAGCAGCATAGAGCGGCCTCTCGCAGCTGTAGACGGTAATGTTTTCTCTTGGTTCTTGGTTCTAAATAAATGTGACCTATAGTCCAGTGCAACCTTTATATGTTTTTTTCCTCGTCATGATGTATTTCTGGACTGATGGGAATTATACTCAGGTGCAACTTGTAGTCTGAAAAATACCGTAATCACAAAACATCTGCCAGTCATGTCACCTAATGGATAATGCTAACGGCGGAGGACAGAAAGTGAGCTGCATGACCAAAGTTTGCATTAAGAATGTTTTTCTAGTAAGTGCTTCTAACAACTTGCACTGTTTGTTGTTTCAGTAGCAAAATTCTGATATTCAACTCTTACGACAAGCTTGTAGAAAGGCCAAGCACAAACGGAAGAAGGATAAATTATCTATTTAATTTCAGTTGTTTAAAGACAGTTTATCAGCTTTTTAGTCTGCTGCTTAGTCTGCTAAGGCTACTTATTTTTATGATTTTAATTATTTTTTCAAAACCCTATACTCCTAAAGTTCTGTTTTCAGTTATTAATTCTGTTGTTACTCCTTTTGTTAACACAGTGACTGTTGCTTCCGATGCTCTATGTGGATGCTTGAAACACTTAATTGATAAAATCTCTAATTTGAGACCCAAAGGCCCAATTTCAGTTCTACCCCTTAGCCCTTTCTACCCCCAATTCTACCCCTTTCCCCTTCCCCTCCGTTTCGTGGGTTCACATGAAGGGGTAGGGGTTTCTTTTGGTTGTAGGGGTATGGGTAGGGGACGGGCCAGACAGTCCCTCATATAAGTTCATATTTACTCAAAGAAATGTTAGCAAAAAACTCTTATATTTGCTAACGTCATACTGTATCGTTATAGACTGCATGATAGTGCCACAACATATTTTCATGTCTGATAAGGGCGTTAATGGGCTATGGTAGACATTGAGGGGCGCTAGTCCCCCCACCACTTTTTTTTAAATATTGCCAATTCGAGAGAGAGGGATCAAAGTTGAGTGTATGCGCATCTATGCGTTTCCCTTTTTAGAGTGTTTACTTAAAAAAACAATGATTTTATACTCTTGTTCCTGGAAAATATAATGTAGCAATTTAGTAAAAACTGTTATTAATAAAAGTTTTTGGTCAGTATTGACTAGTTTCTTTTCTCCTGGATGTGTGAGCTGCGCAATCTCCAATATATGTGTGTCATGTTGTGTATGTGTGTGTGTATGTGTATGTGTTTGTGTCAGTAAGCAGAGCATTAATATAGAACGGTAATTAAAGACTTTAATGCACACCAGTATATGTGTGTATTGTAGAAGCTAGATGACTTATGATAACGTATATAGTAGTGGTGTCCAGAGGTGGGTAAAGTACCCAAAAACTGTACTCAAGTAAAAGTAAAAGTACTTCTAGAAATATTTACTCAAGTAAAAGTAAAAGTACTAGTCTGAATAGTTACTTGAGTAAGAGTAAAAGAGTATCGGATAAAAAAAATCTACTCAAGTAGTTAGTTACTAGTTACTTTGGGTCATATATACTGAGCCTATTTTTATTTAGATATATAGATAAAATGTATGTAATGTATGTGTGTGTGTATAAATGTATATATTTCATCAGCCTTTACTCCAATTTATTTAATTTATTATAAAACCCTGTCTGTTTACTTAAGTAACAGATATAGGTGTTATGCCATAACATATTTTTTAATACGACTGATGTGAATTTAACATTGAAAGTTAATGTGATATAAAAATTGCTACTAATCTTTCAATGTTCAGAAAGAGAGCAAATAACATTTACATTATCAAAGATCATTTTCACTCACAATCTAGAGTTCACTCACTCTCAGAAACTCCCATTAAAATCACTGAAACTGTTAACACTGTGAAATCAACATCTTAATTATAGATTCATACACACATCTGTACTTTGTTGTTTCTGACGAGAGAATTTGCCAGAAAGAGGTCTCCTGTAAGCGAGAGTGAAAGAAGCACCAGGGGGGCAGGGTTTCATATTTTTTGAAGCACCCCTGGGCGCCATTGGCTAACGGACACCCACCTGCTGTAAGCATTCCATTGACTCCCATTCATTTTGCCGTCACTTTGACAGCGAATAACTTTATTATTTCTAAAGAAACACGGAAATGTATAAAAGGCTCCATTACCTTGTATCTTACGTTATGGTCCCATAGAAGCAGTTTTTGGGAAAAAAAATTGGCTAACTAGTGCGTCATAACCAGCGACTCTGTGTCGCACAGTAGAGAAATTACCGTATGGACAGGAGGAGAAGCTCACAGACAATCTTTTACTGTCTATAAAGCTATCGGGGGGACGTGGAGGCATAAAGTCAAGGGAGATAATTAATCAGAATATTTACCAAAATTAGCTCCTGTTCACACTCGCCTTCTCTGGGATATTCGGTGGGTGATTCAGATTTCTCTTGGCACAGTGGATAGAGGATTTACACGTTGCTCACGTGACATCTAAGTCATCAAGCTCAGTTTGAGTCTGCGTAGTACGCCCGACCCCCAGGAAGTAAGTGCTTCTAATTGACTTCACTTGTCTCCGTTGAATCCGATTGGGTTGCTGTGTCCATTTCTTTTACTGTCTATGGGAAGCACCGGCATTTTAGCAATGGTTCATCTGAACGCTTCTGATTGGGCATTGCATTCAAAAGCTCAACAGAATCTTGTGTGATTGGTTATAATGCGCAGCGCTGTAAAAACTCTGGCTCAGCGCCAGCAAGCGATCACAGATCTGAATTTGGCAGCTGATGATATGACTACTCGCACCGGTGTGATTGTATTAAATTAATAAAACTTAATCGCTATTTTTTGTCTTTTGGAAGCTGCATTCAACTTGACTCCCCCTCTGTTATAAGCCAAACACATACAACAAACTAATGTTACAGTGTAATTGTGTACTGTAATCGAATGTAGCCCAAGTTATTACCTGTAAAACAGTAGACAGCACATGCGGTGTTCATCTAATAAGGATCTCCATCGCAAGCAAAAAATAGCTGTAACGATATTAAAATACGAAGAAGGAGGCGGGAACTGGCACACAATCAAAATGAAACTTTAATTATTCAAAATAAACACAAAACAGCGCGTCAGCCCCTCACGGCGACTGACGCGCACAAATAAAAGCCAAAACATAAAAAAATGTCCCAGGCCTGGTCCTCTCTTCGACCGCTCACGGGGACCTGCAGGAACCTGGGGGTAGGACAGACGAGGCGAGAGAAAAGGAGATGGAAGGAGGAGCGACAAGGACGAGAGAGGGGAGAGAAAAAAAAATAATAATAATTCGGGTTCCCAGACGCACTGCTGCTCGGCCCTCCACCGGCTGGGTGATCTCCTCCGCGGTGCCTGGCGGTGGCACTGGACGGCCCTCGGCGGACGGCACGACACTCCTCCGCCGCCCGATGGACGGCGACGGCTCCTCCGATTTTGGGCAGCGGCAGGAGTCCCCCGTTCCCTGCCCCTCCGGACTCAATCGCGGAGGCAGCAGGCTCCGGCCCCCTGGCGAACGGCGCCGACTCCTCCGCTCCCTCACGGACGGCAGCCGCCCCTCCATATCATGGGCGGCCGGCAGCGAGCTCGCCCGTCCCCGGCAACTCGCTCCAGCCCACCGCCTCGAGCGTCCCTGGCAGCACATACCTCGCCTGCTCGAGGGCACCGCGGATTCACCACAGCAGCGAGGGATCTTCAGCAGCGCGTCCCTCCTTCTCCCGGGCTTCGGCACCACTGTAACGATATTAAAAACTCCATACTCATCGGGAAGAAGGAGGCGGGAACCGGCACACAATCAAAATGAAACTTTAATTATTCAAAATAAACACAAAACAGCGCGTCAGCCCCTCACGGCGACTGACGCGCACAAATAAAAGCCAAAACATAAAATAATGTCCCAGGCCTGGTCCTCTCTCGTCCTTCACGGTCGTCACTCCAGTTTTAGATCCTTCCATCTCCTACGTGGGACTCGATACTGGCGGTGGGGCGCAGGTGTAGCTCATCTCCAATCACTACACCTAGCCTCACTCCTCGTTCCCACGCCTCTCGGCCCCGCCCCACTCGCCACAATAGCCTTTGCAGATTTGCTTTCAATTCAGTGCAGTTCCATAGCCACGTTTTCAATGCTGCTGATGTTCTTAAACGTTACAACTCTGAGTGAACCGCTTCAGATGCTCAGCGCGTGCGGCAGGATACTGAACAAATCATTCAAACTGATTCATGAACCAATTCACTCGTTTGCCAATTGGTTTGATCAAGCCTTTGAACAGAATTGACTCAAAAGAATTAATCATTCATGAATGGGCATCACTCATTGTCCAGAGAAAAGTAGACGGGGCATTTGGAATAAACTGAAGCATTTATAACATTTATTACATGTAGTTTCATAACAAGGTTCGGGAGAATCACGTCAGATACTTAGCCTAATTAGCACAGGTGGAACCATTTAAGATCATCAACCTTAAGGTATAAATACAGCTGAATCAGCCTACCTGTCTCCATTGACGGTTTATCAGCATGCTGGTTCGCTTCGTCTGTCACCTTACCACAGACCCACTTTTCGTACCAGCGAAGAGAGCTACACCGGGGATTTATAAGACCTGCTGCTTTTGCTGGACCTGCGATTTTTCCTACCCAGTCAAACACGGCCATTGAGCAGCATTAAGCGTCATCGCGACAGCTGCTCTCCTCACCAAGCCACAAGTCGTGGCCAATAGACCGTGCAAGCTCCGAGCTCGCCTCGCTCGACACAATGATCGTGCCGCCCGAGACCGAGCTCTCCTCGAGCTGGAATCCAACCACCCAAGTTCTCCCCGCAGCAAGCCTCTCACTTCCCGCCGTGGCTCAGCCTTTCACCCTGGTGTGATGAGAAATCGATTTCTCATGACACCGGCATTCCGGCCGAGTGGCAGTTTGAGGCCGCTTCCTCTAGCGGCGCAGACCGCGCAACGTTAACCAACACATTTTCAGGCGAAGACGCTAAAAGCAGGTTCTTCTTCATTGGATTTTTACGGCAGTTGGCATCCAAAGTGTTGCATCTAAAAGCAGGTTCGCGGCTAAAGTTTGTTAAATGACGTCATGACGCAGTTCCGTCTTCTTCTACTAGTGTTTTGTGGTGGTTTGGAAAACCAGCGTAAAGATGCATTACCGCCACCTGCTGATCTGGAGTGTGGAGTGCGCATAGATTTGGACTACAGATACAAATTTAGTTCCGTCGGATGATGATGCCACTATTAACCATGAAGCAAAGGCACTATTTCCACACTGAAATGTCCAAGACATTACATTTGCCTTACCGTGCACATTTAAACCTCATTGAATTTATACAGACATAAGTTCCATGATAAAAATTAAAAAAAGTTGCCAGATAAAACCATCGGCTAAATGCTTAATTTAATTTTACATTTTTATTTCCATGCAAGTTTTCTGGCAGGACCAAATTATTTAGGGACCTATTTCTCCATTCACAGGCGTGATCACTCAAAATTCATCTAAAACTCATCTGCCCTCGTGTTTTGACGCAGGATAGCAAGTGGGAGTAAAATTACTGTCACCTTTTCAGGACCGTAATACGAAAAACAAGCAAGTAAATATTTTTAGAAACCACTTAGAAGCGAATAGCACATAACTGCTATTAACCCATTTGCTTGCAAGCATCGCCAACGGCCCCAGTTTATTATCGTTTCACTTCCACAGCACGTTAAACATCACTCTTATTTGATCTGGATAAACCGTGCATCAGTTGAAAGTCTAAAGACTCTGGCTTCGATATTTGACCAATATTTCGATAAAACATCTTTTCAGTGACAGTTATTTAGTAAATTATGTCAGGAATACGATTCCTATTCCTGAACGGTAAAACGTAGAAGTGTCAGCTCGTGGACAAATGTTGATCATGTATCTAGTCAGAAAGAATCATGAGCAGAAACATTTTTTTTGGGGTATGTAATTTCTGTCTCCATGCCAAAAATGGGGGGTGACTGGTACGTTACTGCTATAATCATGTCTTTCGGTACAATGTTTTGCAAGACTAAACATGCTTCATCATTTCCAAAAGCCTCTGTTGCCACAGTCCATACTACAACGTGAAAACAGCCTTCCAAACGTATCCGCCCTGGAGACCGCCTAAGAGCCCGGAGGCCAAACGAGAGGAAAGATGCTTTTCCAACAGTAACATAATAATGTGGACAAGGCTTGAGAAATTGTCAAATCAGGCAACCAATTGCTAAGCTGGTAACACAGTACGCTACCCTTCCATTTTTAGCTTGCCCCATCATATGTTACTAACCCTTTTTACTCTTCCCGCAGCCAACATCTACAGCAGCCGAAGCAAGTAGCCTTTCCTGTACCTCCTCACTGCCGCAGCAGTGTCTGCTTCCGCAGGAGCCTTTCCTGTACCTCCTGACTGTCGCAGCAGTGTCTGCTCCCACAGGAGCCTTTTCTGTATCTCCTCACTGCCACAGCAGTGCCTGCTCCCAGGAGCATATAATATACATATATATATATATATATATATATATATATATATATATATATATATATATATATATATATATATATATATATATATAATATAAATAAACCCACATTTGGTCTCGCAGCGAAAACTTTCCCAGCAGAGCACTTACATTTTCTCTTTTGTCCAGTGAGCATTGGGTCTCACAGCGGACGCAGCGTGATAAAATCTCCCAGTCAAGCTCTCATTTTCCTCTTTCCTGTTTTCTCTTTCTGTGCAGCGAGCATTTGGTCTCACAGCGGACGCAGCGAGAACTTTCCCAGTAGAGCACTTACATTTTCTCTTTCGTCCAGCAAGCATTGGGTCTCACAGCGGACGCAGTGTGAGAAAATCTCCCAGGTCAAGCTCTCATTTTCTCCTTTTCCTGTTTTCTCTTTCTGTGCAGCGAGCATTTGGTCTCACAGCGGACACAGCGAGAACTTTCCCAGTAGAGCACTTACATTTTCTCTTTCGTCCAGCAAGCATTGGGTCTCACAGCGGACGCACTGTGAGAAAATCTCCCGGTCAAGCTCTCATTTTCCTCTTTCCCGTTTTCTCTTTCTGTCCAGCGAGCATTTGGTCTCAAGACGGACGCAGTGAGAACTTTCCTGGTAGAGCACTTACGTTTTTTCTTCGGTCCAGCGAGCATTGGGTCTCACAGTAGACGCAGTGTGAGAAAATCTCCCGGTCAAGCTCTCATTTCCCTCTTTCTCGTGTTCTCTTCCTGTCCAGCGAGCATTTGGTCTCACAGCGGACGCAGCGAGAATTTTCCTGGTAGAGCACTTATGTTTTCTCTTTCATCCAGCGAGTATTGGGTCTCACACCGGACGCAGTGAGAACTTTCCTGGTAGAGCACTTATTTTTTCTCTTCCGTCCAGTGAGCATAGGGCCTCACAGTGAACGCAGTTTGTGGAAAATCTCCCGGTCAAGCTCTCATTTTCCTCTTTCCTGTTTTCTCTTTCTGTCTAGCGAGCAATGGTCTCACAGAGGAGAAAGGCACAAACTCGCCTGATCGGTCACTCCAAATTACAATTGCTCCCCGTTCCAGGCCAGCAGGTCCTGTCAGTCCAGGTACAGTGAGCCGCCATCATGGGCCCACTGGACAAACATTCAGACCCTTTCTCGAGATGCCAGCCCACCAAACGCGGCACTCATTTGGGGGGGGGGTTTTAGTTCGGTGGCTGTCCTCTGCTTTTTAGCTTTTTGGGAGTACTCTAGGTTCGGGCCATTCCCGAGCTCGTAGCCCCTTCCCCGGACAGCACGCCAAATATGCATTATAATACTTCAGTTAATTATATGTAAGTGTGAACTCGTGAAATGTAGTTTCATAACAAGGTCCGGGAGAAGCACGTCAGATACTTAGCCTAATTAGCACAGGTGGAACCACTTAAGATAATCAACCTTAGGGTATAAATACAGCTGAATCAGCCTACCTGTCTCCATTGACGGTTTATCAGCATCCCCCTCCACCCCATCTCCTCCACTAGAGTTCATTTTACACTTTTATATACGGGGGGTACTCTAGGTTCGGGCCATTCCCGAGCTCGGAGCCCCTTCCCCGGATAATATATGCATTATAATACTTCAGTTAATTATATGTAAGTGTGAACTTCTGAAATTAAGATAAAGTAACAAGAGGAGCGTTGCTCACAGTAACGAAGTAAAAGTACATATTTTTCCCAAAAAATTTAATCAAGTAAGACTAAAAGTACCCATCTTTAAATATACTCCAAAAAGTATTAGTTACCCTAAAAAATTACTTAAGTAAATGTAATGATGTAAATGTAACTCGTTACTACCCACCTCTGGGGGTGTCCCAATTCTTCGGGGAACATTTTCACCCCTAATCCTTGACACTCTTTCAAGGGACAAGGCTTTAAAAAAAAAGTGTTTAACCAACTGCAGTTCTTTCTAAATCTTAATTGACATTTTTCAATTTGGTTTTAAATCTGCTCATAGTACTGAAACAGCCCTTGTCAGAGAGTTATACATTATACTTACATTATGCTACCAACACTGGTTATTCTGTGGTCCTGGATCTCTAAGATTTATCAGCAGCATTTGACACTGTGGACCACTTTATTTTGATACCTACTGTGTATTAGAATCAGACGTGAACTTAAAAGGTACTGTCCTTAAGTGGTTTGAATTATTTTTATCTGACAGAAATTCTTTTGTCAAACTAGGTGACTTCTCTTCCTCTGTTGCTTCTCTCACCAGTGGCCTACCTCAAGGCTCGATATTGGTACCCTCCTTTCTTTCTCTGTACATGCTTCCTTCCATTATAAGAAGGCATGGGGTGTCTCCTGTTAAGAGAAATCTTAATCTCCTATTAAGACTTCGTACCTTACTAAGTATTACAGGGGCAGCTGTGGCCTAATGGTTAGAGAGCCAGATTTGTAATCCGAAAGTTGAAGGTTCAAGTCTCAATCCCGGCAGGAGTTGTGGGTGTGGGCAGTGGATGAACAGTGCTCTCCCCTCCCTTGATACCCATAGCTGATGTGCCCTTGAGAAAGGCACTGAACCCCAAAAGTCACAACTTTCACTTTTAAGGTCATAAGACATGTTCAAAGTCTGGCTAACTCAAAATGTTTTACCCTTAAATGAATGAATTCTAGATCTGGGAAGCTTATCGGCCTTCAGATCTTCTCATGTGGGAGATCTGGGTGTCCTTCTTGATGAGTCATTAAAATTGGACAAACATATCTCTTCTTTAATTGGTTGCAGTTTTACCAACTCCCCTTGCTGTCTAGAGTCAAACACTTTTTAAATGGTCCAACGTTACAGATGGCTGTCCACACTTCTATTACTTCAAGATTATTTTATTGCAACTCACTATATTGCAATATTTAAAAGTCAAAAACTACTCTCCTGAAATGCTGCTGCTAGGTTTTACAAATGTGTCATTAAAATGGTCACAAATGACCACATCACCCCCATAATTGAATTTTTAAATAATTGAACTGATTTTAAAGTTCTCTTACTGATGTATAAATCTTTATATAACTAAGCCCCTAGTTATCTCTCATTTTATACTCCCACTAGTCTAAGATCCAGTAACCAGAATCTCATTTTACTTCCTCAGTCCAGACAAAAATGTAGAGGAGATCAAGCTTTTTCTGCCGTTGGGCCTCAATTATGGAACAATCTGCCACTTTTGGATTAGAGTGGCACTTTCTTGATCCATTTTTAAGTCACTTTTAAAAACACACTTGTTTGATCTGGCCTATTAAAATCCCATTCTTTTTATATTGTATTATGGTCTTGTTTATCTATCATTCCTTTGGTTTTAAATTCGTATGTTTTATTCTTTCTGTTTTATGTGCTTATGGTTTGATTTTAATGTTCAACACTTTGGTCAATCTTGTGTTTGTTTTTAAATGTGCTTTATGAATAAATGAACTTGAAATTCTTTGACAAATACAGCATTTGAGACCTACATGTTAGAAAGCATTTCCAATTTTCATAATGGCCCATCCTGGCAGAAAGTGAGTGGCTTCTAAACACAGACTGCACTGAATCTGTGCCGATGCACATAAGTGTGTAAAATAAATGAAATGCAATTTTTGACTAAAATATACATTGTGGTAAAATATTTGTTTCTGGATGGTAAAGTTTTTTTTTAATTTGCTAACAGGTGTTTACCAAGACCTAAAGTACTTTTTCAAAATTCTTAGCGCAACAATGTGAACATGTATTTAGTCTTCTCACCTGCACTAGAACAGATTCAGAATTTCTCAGAATGAATACAGTGAAAATGATACAGAATATTATACAAACCTGTGATAGTTAAATTTGTTAAATAACACAAATATTATTAAGTATTTAATCCCATTTTATTAACCCATGTGTTTGTTACTGATCTTCGATGATCCAATTCAATCATACCAAGCAAAAATGACACATCATTTTTATTATTGCTGAATAGTGTTAATCTTTCTTCTCCTGCTTCACATGCTTCATGCAATTTGTTTGAGCTGTTTACATTTGTAATGAACTTTTTATATTAATAACATACAAGCAAACGTCTCAGGTTACAAATGTAACCTTGGTTCCCTGAGAACAGGGAACGAGACAATACGTCAACGACGCTATGGGGAACGCCTCAGGTGTGACAGGTGTCTGAAATCAAATATCAACTCACAGCAATCATGCTGACCGGCGACAGCCGTGAATCATCAGCTTGAATGATGAGCGTGCGACCTGGATATAAAAGGGGCGCCTTGAAACCATAACAATATCCTTTTGTCTGAAGGGACTGTTTGGCAGGCAGACCCTGAGGCATGGCTGGGAGACGTATTGTCTCGTTCCCTGTTCTCAGGGAACCAAGGTTACATTTGTAACCTGAGACGTTCCCTTTCGAAGGGAACTTCGACAATACGTCAACGACGCTATGGGGAACGAAATACCCACGCCGCCATGCTAAAGGGAGTGCATGCCCAATGGCAGTGACAACTGTCAGAACCAGCAATTCAGTGAACGCTAGAACCACTCACCCTCAGGTCACACAGGGCTGTCAGTGACAGCACTCCCTACGGTCATAGCCCAAGCTATATGATACCACAGAAAACCTCCATAAACATAGTTTAGTGAAAGGTCTACCTGGGCCTGCTCAAGGGCCTAGGACCACAACTTCAACTTCTTAGAAGGGGTCCCTTCTAGGGAATGTGGCTAGGGAACCCGAGGGAACCCCAGCCAGTCACTATTCAGGGGAATGTGCCACCTGAAATGCCACCAGGCAGGCCTGACCTGGTGTCACTACATAAGACACTACAGACTGGCCACTTCCTGTCTGTCCGAAGACAGAGCCTCTGGACACTTGCCTTTAGGAAGGCATCCAGCCCGAGGAACTGCGGAGCAGGCAGTGAACCACTCGGCCCGGATCTCAGAGACGGGATATCATGGAGAGTATGACTCAGCATTGTGCTTTACAACCCTTGCCAGCGAGGGGAGTTTCTCTACTCGATCCACGGATCTACCCAGTGTTTGTGTTTCAAAAAACACTGAGGAGGCCTGTGAGGGCCTAAGGACTGATCTAACTGGGAGGCCTCATGAGAGGCCTACGACCGACTGACCAGACTCAGGAGACCACATACTCACATTGACCCTCAGTGAGGGGAGCATAAGATCTACCTGGTAGGCAACCAGGCTGTAGCAGGATAAAAAGGTTCCAGGAGGGAACCCGTAGCAGAGAATAAAAACTTGAGCCGAGCCAGGGCGCAAACTCACCTCCGGTAGCTGCCTGATAAGGACTGCTAAACTGAAAGTAAGTGGCCACTAGCTTACGAAACCCAGCATCACTGTGAAACTACTCCCAGGGAGACCTGGAGAGGCCTACTACCTGATAACCACAGTATGTGGGAGCTCACAGTATGTGGGAGTTCACCTACAGAGAGGCCTGGTGAGGCCTACTACCTGACAACCACAGTATGTGGGAGCTCAACTTCAGGGAGGCCTAGTGAGGCCTACTACCTGATAAACACAGTGCAGGAAAGCTTACTTTCAGGGAGGCCTGGAGAGGCCTACTACCTGAAAACCATAGCTGATAGTGAGCCAGACTGGCAGTCCAGTTGACTGTCTTTGGGGCTTTGCCTTCAGGGAGGCCTTATGAGGCCTACTACCTGACAGTTTAAAGAAGCGGGAATTCAACTCCAGGGAGGCCTGTGGGGCCTGCCACCTAGTAACCACAGTATGTGGGATTAAACCCTGAGGGAGGCCTAGTAAAGCCTACTACCTGACCACCACAAAATGTGGGAGCCCACCTTCAGGGAGGCCTGAAGAGGCCTACTACCTGAAACAGTCTAATCAGCTGGATGTAACTGCTGCTGGGGACTCGCCTAACAGGGAGGCCTGGTCGAGCCTACTAGCTGATAGCGAGTCTATTCTGCTACTTTAACGAACACTGCTGGAACCATACTATTAAAAAACTTTTCCCATAGTTTTGACCTAGTGTATGTTCCACAATGTTGTGAACCACGTCCGAGGAGGCCTGTTAAGGCCTACTAATCGGCAGTGAGCCTTCTGCCCGAACTACCAGGGCCTAGGAGCCCTATTGGGGGCTATTCGGTCAAGGAGGCCTGCTGGGGCCGACTACCCAACCGTGCAGCCTTCGCGGCAGAAAGCTGTTGCTACAGCATCCTGGTACCTAATCACATTGCCAGAGGCAGTGTACTCAGCAAAAAGCAATACCCTTATAGCAGGGGAGTACAACATACGCCATTCTGCCTAGTGGAGGCCCCATTAGGGGCCTACCTACTAAATGCATAGGTGTCAGCCCATGGCAATGCTCTGGCTTCAAAGGGAGCGGAGTTCAAACCGGAGTGAAATGTAGTTTAGAACACCCTGCTCAACCGGAGCCATCGTGGTGTGAGGTAGATACATACAGAGCTGAGAATGGATTACTCAAAACTACCCTGAGTTAGCGGGGGAGTAACAACCATATGCCCCTGCAATGTTAGACAGGGAGCAGGCCTGCAAGTGGCTCCAAAGGGTGACAGGGATTTGTCTTGCGCCCAGCCTGGGGGGGGGGGGGGGGGGCTAAATTGCAAGCCAACCCCTTTCAACCCATCGGTCGAACGATTAGCTCAACGGGCTGAGTGGAGCCAGCTCTAGAGGCCCAAAACATCTCTGTTCGGCAGGGTCTGACAAACTGTCACTTCGCAGAGCGAAAGATGCCTAACCCTGCCAGACTGATCTTACCTCAGCTACCACCCTGCATTACTCTATCACCCCTGAATGCAGAGAAAGGGGCGGGCCTTGGCCAACAACTCCCATTTAAGGGAGGAGGCTGAAATCTAGGGGAGGAAGCCTAACACATAATGAATGTGGCAGCTATACTTAGCAACACGCCTCCAATATCCCTAGCATAGCCTAGGCCAGCTACAGAGGCGGCCCGACCTACAAGCATAGATCTACCTGAGGGCTCGGAGGAGCCACAGCCTACTTGATTGAGAGGCTGTGAAAACACTCAACCTACTGAAACCCTACAGAGCTCAGGGGAGCGAGTACTCAGGATACCAATGTCACAAACTGATAGGCAGGACATCTATCTGAAGATCTGTCTGAAGCGCCAGCGTCAGTCTAAACCTAAAGCAAAAAATATTTTTTTTTTTTTTTTTTTTAGGAAGACCAACTACTCTACCCCTGGGTGGCTAATAGCCCTGAGGCTAAACAGAAATGAGCGGTGGCCCACCACGCATATAAAATGTTATGACAGGAAGGCCATCACATACTCAGCACAGAAGCCAAATCTCCTTTGAGCTTCTTCCTAATTCGTTCTAGCCACCAACTGGGGGAGGCTTCAGGGCCCTAAAGTCCATACTTTAATTGCTCTTCTAAGAATGACCCCCTAGGTCTATACAGGGAACAAGGTCTGTAGAGAAATACAATCAGTGTTAGTTATACACACAGAATTTTACAAACCAAAAAGTTCACCTGCGGCGTGCGGAGTGAAGACTCGCCAGAGAGTTCCCAATGAATCTGGGGTCCACCACTTTTACATGCCTAAAAGAGGCGCTCACATCAACCAGTTGCTACGGCGGCCCATCAGAACATAGTTCTCATCATAAGGCCCATCCCCAGGGCTGGTGTAACGTAAACGCCTGGGGAGTCAAGAAGAGGGAGAGGGCTGGTAGAAAAAGCCCTCCAGGGAGATCAGACCCTACTTCCGCTGAGCGTTGCAGCGCTTGTGCTGAATGACCTCCCTTAAGTCCCTCTTTTTGCGGGAGGCTCGCCTCCTCTGTGTCCTACTCCTCCATGGAGGGGGGGCACGAGAGGCGACACTAGACCTCTGGTCCTGCCTACGGTCCTCAGACCAAGACAGACCAGGTCCTCCCGCCTGCCTGGGCTGGGGCCCGGATCTCAGCGGTATACAGGTCTTAAATGCAGCCGAGCGCGCCTTCGCCTCCCTAAACTTCCCAACCACCGCCTCTACGGAGGTGCCAAAAAGTTTAGCAGGCGAAACTGGTGAATCAAGGAGAAGGGACTTTTCTTTCTCCCCGATATCAGCCAAGTTGAGCCACAGATGCCTCTCTGTGGCCACCATCGCCGCCATCGATCGGCCGATCGCGGCAGCAGTCTGTTTAGTGGCCGGAGGGACAAATCTGTGGTCCGGCGCAACTCAGCGACCGCCTCAGGGGACAGCCCTGCCCCCTGGTCGAGATCCTGCAGCAGGTCAGCTTGGTAGGCTTGGAGCACTGCCATGGTATGAAGGGCAGCACCAGCCTGACCTGCTGCCGTGTACGCTCTGCCATTCAAGTGAGCCGTGGTTTTAAGGGGCTTGGATGGCAGAGTCTGAGCTTTTAGTGTCAACACCCGCCCAGAAACGAGATAGTTCGCAAACGTCTCGTCAACGGGCGGCATCGACACATAACCGTACTCACCGATCCCCTCAACATCAGCGAAGTTACCCCGCTGATGTCGATGAATACGGGCAGAGTACGGTTTCTTCCATGCCCTCTCGATCTCTGAATGGAGATCAGGAAGGAATGGAAGGCTCTGCTGAGCTGGTGGTCTATGTTCAGGGAGAAACCGATCATCCAAACGACCGCGAACGAGCTCTCCCTGAGCGCGCCGCCATGGCAACTGAAGTTTGTCAGTGGCGCGCTCCATAACTTCCACCAACTCTGCGTACACGGGGCAGGATGGCTGACGAGGTTGAGGATCTAAATCATCCTCCTCAGCCATCTCTTGCCCGGCCTGAAGAGCACTCGCTGCAGTATTAGTAGGAGAAAAGTCTCCGTCATCCCTGCAGTTCACTCTCGTCAGCCGATGACGCGTCCGAGAGGTTAACGCCCCCCTCGAGACTGTCAGCGAGCTCCATCTGGGAGCCCCATGAAGCGCGTCGCCGCTCTGCCTCGGCACGAGCGGGACCCGATCCACGAGGACCAGACGCTGAACTCTCTTCCCTCGAGAAGAGAGCCAGACGAGAGCTCCCCCAATTTGCACAGGACGCTCCCTCAAGAGCATCCTGTGCGTGCTCTTCTCCCAAACAATACACACACATCTCGTGAGTGTCACCCGGCGACAAATATCTTGGGCACGGGTCAGCACATTTCACGAAAGTTTTAGGACTTGCCTTAGATGTGCGTTTCATTTTCGCTGTAAGCAGACGTTTAAATCAGACAAAACAGTCCCTGAAGACGAAAAGGATATTGTCATGGTTTCAAGGCGCCCCTTTTATATCCAGGTCGCACGTTCATCATTCAAGCTGATGATTCACGGCTGTCGCCGGTCAGCATGATTGCTGTGAGTTGATATTTGATTTCAGACACCTGTCACACCTGAGGCGTTCCCCATAGCGTCGTTGACGTATTGTCGAAGTTCCCTTCGAAAGGGAACCCTGGCCAAATTTAAGAGGTAATTTTAAATAACATAACACATTACTTTCCTTAAAATGTAACTAAGTAATATAATTAGCTACTTTTTTAGAGAGTGGCACAATATTGTAATGCATTACTTTTAAATGTAACTTTCCCCAACACATAGTACCACAACCATTTTTAAGGGTCCCGTTATACAACAACAATATCATTCGTGTCACAGGGAAATTCAGATGGGACAGACATTGTCAATGAATCAACTAACAATTTAGTTAATTTCATTTAAAACAAAATCACATTACTGGGTTTTAAAACCTATGAATATAAGCTATCACCAAAATAACAAGCAGGAAGTGAATAAATAACATTGCTCTATATTTCACAGTGAAAATCAAGAGTGAGAGTGACATCTCTGAGTCTAATCTCTTAGATTAAGACAGTCAAGACCTGGTGATGGGATTAACTGAGGTGACACACTTAAGGCAAGAGGCTTGTCTCTAGGATAACAGATCACTCAGATGAGGCCTTTAATTGGCATTGACATCACGAAGATAAAAGACCAAATATAAGATCCATTGTAGGTCAGGGACTGCATTTCATTCATTGTGTATTCCAGTTAATTCTGATTGCATTAATACTAAATGTGTTGATCAATGTAACTTGCCTGCCTACAGATGGATTGTGATACGGGACAGAGGACTGAATAAAGGAGACCTCCATGTCAACAGTCACATATTACTGGTCTGGGCCTCTGTCAAGAGAGATCACAGGTCACTGTATTTCATGCTTTGAAAATGTATTTAAAAATGAGTGGTATTGATATTAATTGATTTTTTTTTTTTTACCTTGCCAGTTATCTCTATCGATTATAATAGATGATGAACTGATATTTAACTTGTTTTTAACTTGCACGATCATAAGTATTTACAATAAGTATTTATTTTAACAAACTGTGTAATAAATGTACATTTCCAAATCCTGTGTACATTTTGTACACAGTATTTATAAAAAAAAATTGATACATTAATGTTTCCACTTTCTTGGGGGAATATTGGCTTATTTTAGTATCACCGAGATATTTTTTGTTAGTATATTTTTGTTAAATTTCATGTAATGTTTTGTGTGTTTGTGTGTGTGTGTGTGTGTGTGTGTGTGTGTGTGTGTTTGTATACATATGTATATACATTTTAATTTGATTTAATTCGTACATCTTATTTGTGTGGATCCTATTAAATTGAAATAGGCATTCCTAAGTATTATGTAAAAGCCTTGTGTGCAAACATTGTATTTTCACCCACCCTGTTCCCTACAGTCATTGAAAACCCCATAGCAGGATTTACAGGATAACAGGATAATTAAGATGGCCCACACATTCAGTCAGTCACATCTAGGCTATCTGCTTTTTATTCAAAATGAAATCTAGAGAAGACCAGTGACATGTTGACCTCAAACATTTCTTAAACACATCAACTGCACAGACAGATCCTCTGTACTTAAAAAAAATAAAATAAAGGTGCATAAGGATGCCATGTAAGAACCCTTTTGTCTAAATGGTTCCATAAAGAACATTTAATATTTGAACAATCTTTCTGTGTCTCAAAAGGTTCTTTGTGGCTAAAGAAGGTTCTTAAGATTATAAAAAGGTTAGAAAGAGATGGCTCTTTTTCATAGACCCATTGACTGAATGGTTCTTCTATGGCACCGCTGTGAGGAACCTTTTAAGCTCCTTTATTTTAAATAGTGTACCAACTTCAACTTTTCTCCACGTTACATGAAATCTTGCAAGAAGAACAGCCCACATGCACTGACAAATAAACCGCTCTGCCTTGATTTTAGGTGATTTGACTTCATTAATTACCAAGATGGCTTAAGCTGATTAGAAATTTGGATGGAGGAAGTGTGCTTGTTGGGGATCAGTCTCCACCCCTCTCAGCTCTTACCATCTGGAGGTAATCCTGAAGAGGCGAAGGCAGCAGACCGAAGCGCCCAGTTCATCCCCAGACCCCAAACCCTGTACATGGTCCCCTAAAGTGCAGAGAGCGACCCGTTCCCTCCATTGGCTGCCCCACTGAACAATAGGTAAGTGAAACAACCAGCAGTGTAGGTGACAAATCTGTATATATTCAGAATAAATATATTTTAAGGTTTAATTATAGGAATGAAAATATACATAAAACTATTCAACCAGAAAAAGGTAAACATTTGATTACAGCAAAGGCTATGAGGAATTGTGAATACTGTAATGTAATCTTCTCATTCAAAATGATTCCCAGTAGTTGAACAACATCTTACCCCAATGGCAGAACCATAAAGTTTGAATTATCAAAATTATCTGTCGTATTTGTTAGCATGTTTCTCCATAAATATACCCATGTACAGCACGAATACTTCCTTGTGCTTATCTGGGAAATACTACTAATGATCTTGACAAAATTATATCAACATTTTAGGTGACATTAACTACAATAACCACATTTTGTAGAATAAAATACATGCATAGCTAGGCCTCACAGTATACTCTAGTTATGGTAGAACCGAGATTGCAGGCATTTATGATACACACTTGTTTATTATAATAAAATTTGATTTAATTTTAGGAATGTGGTGCCTTGATCAGAATTTAAAGAGAGAAGATGTGTGTAGTTTTTAAAACCTCTAAACAATAACTTGTTGTATGACTGGTTTGAATTGTTTTATGCTGTTAATCAGTTATCAGGAGAACCCTCTCTGTTTAGTTTGTTTGAAGTATCAACATAGCAGTCCATTTACAACTGTGACTCCAATTATTTTTTTCAGAATTATTAGTTTAGTTTTGCACAATAAACACATTAAAACTATTCCGCTTACTTATCACACGTCCCATGTGTCAAACAGCTTTTAAATGTGATTTGTCTTGATCTTAAGGACATATATTGCAGAACTGTGATATAGGGATTTATGAACATTACATTTCCTCCTTCTAGAAAAGTGATCTTTCCAAAGTGTGTGACTGTCACAGATTTGTTGATTTGATATGTGACCCTGTAACTTTTGGTTATTGATTTATTTTTCTCAGGGCAAGATGGCACGGGATATGTCCGATAAGGAAATCCTTAAAATGGAGTTGGAACAACTCCAGAAGGAGGTGAAGAACACTAGAGAGCCTGTAAGTTTCTCTACCTGCTGACTGGCAGCTTAAATAAGTATCTGTCAACTTCTTTACATCCTGCCACCCTTGCATTTTATGTTTATTAAATAGGATATTTGGCTTTTTCTGAGGATTATATAAGAGGCAAAAGTCTGACATACTTTCCCTCTTTGCTCAGGTTTCTAAAACTGCAAAGGAGATTTGTGAGTGGGTAGAGGCCCAATCTGCAGAAGATCCTCTCATAAAAGGAGTTCCTGAAGACAAAAACCCCTTCAAGGAGAAGGGTGGCTGCATAATAACTTAGCACATGTGATTTCTTGTGGCAAAATTATATGAGGATGTTTTAGTTTGTGCAAATGAGCTGTTTAGCAGTCTGTTATCCAAACCTCAATGAGGAGTGAGCACATTGTGCTTAGCATTAGCATCTCCACTAGACACCATAGACACGGCAAGACTTGAACAAATACTTGACCTTACAGAGTCAAAAACATATTGGTTTTAGCTGTGTGTAAGCGATCTACTCTTATACTGATCAAAGGCAGCCCACTTGAAGCAAACTCTTTGTAAATAAAACAAGTAACTTCGTAACTGAACTACTGTAAATCCATTCTTGTTCCATCTCCCATCATTCCATTTTCAAAAAAATAAAGTCGCATTCAGAAAGCACACACAAAAATGACTTTATTCTTTCCATGTCTTCTTTCTACGCTTAAATCAATTGAGAGTTTTTGTTTTGTATATTATACATCATGAGCAACCATAAAAGACTTCCAAGAGTCACTCTAATGTGTGCGGCGGTGTAGATAACAACACTACTAAAAAAAAATAAAAACAGCATATGCTGGTTAGGTATGTTTTGTATAAATAATTGGAATGTTTTATAACATTAGGCTATAACATACCTAATGTAAAAGATGTAAAACAGTCCTCTTTATTGTGTGACAGCCATGATAATGCATGTAGAAACAAAATTATCATTGAATAACCAAGACACTAGGTAAAATTCTAATTTAATACTATTTGTTATAGCTTTACATTAAATACCCCAATAGATGAAGAAGGCCATAATAACTAAACTAAACATTATTTTATCAGTAACTTTTCAAGTATAGCCTATTTGTTCAATCTATATTATTATTATTAGACATATTTTTTAAATATATATATATATATATATATATTTCAGCCTACATTTTATATAAAGCATCACCTTATCAGCGGCTATTTCTCTAGTATTGAGAGTGTGTAATTTTAGCTTGTTATAAAACCCTCAAACACACCAGAGAAATCTCGATTCTGGTTACACCACACCTGTAGGGGGCAGCATTGTAACATAAATGGGGAGGGTATGAAGCCGTAGTGAGATAAACTCATATCCCTTAAATATATACATAAATCAATGAAAAGTCGATAAATCCATCAATCATTCCAAATTAGGAAAACTATCATGGGATTTGATGAAACAATTGGTATAGTGATCAGGTTATAACGGGCGCCAAAAGCTCATTCACATCTCTAAAATACACCCAAAAGTGTGTTCCATGTCTTTTGATTATAGGTTAAAAACAAACCCATTTAACTATTCAATCAGTGATAATATATGCTTAGAAATAAGCAGCAGTTTGGAGAGCAAGCAGTGTTTCTTGTTTGAAACCGGTTTAAACCAATTTGTCTTTGACTTGTGAGTTTATTTATCTGGGCCCCTAGGGCCCCTACAATACTTTCACCACTGATAGTGTTATTCTTGAGAATCTTCCGGAGGGTATTTGGACAAGACCTGGAATCAAAGAGGTGGTGCTGAGCCTGTGCTCTGGAGGACTAAGTGGACATTTCCTTGTGAGACACGTATGGCATTAGCCTAAGGTACAATGAATGAAGCCTTTGTGAGAGACCAAACTCCAGTCCTCTCCCTTTTGCTTCTCTCTGACTCACTCACTCTTTTTCAGACACTATAATTTCGAAGCATCTCTGTGTCTTTTGGATAGAGCCTTTTTTTTTCATAACCTTCATTTAATTTTTAGGATGTTCAGCTGTACAGAACTTTGTGGTTGCTTGCGTGTTACTATGACTGAGTTAAAATTAATCTCTAATTAATTTAAAAAACACTTTCATGTTTTGACAAATTGGCCCCAAAACACCATGACCTCGGTATTTTAGCTCAATGCATGTTTTAAAGTGAAAATTAAGTGGAAAAAAACATTTTGAGGGATACAGGATGTAATTAAGCCGTCTAAAATAGTCTTGAGAGCACGTTTGGCCCTCAATGGCTTAAATGTTTTTCCGGCCCCTTTTAGATCTTAGCTCAGATATGAAAAATGATTATTCTCTTTATTTGTCAGGGGGAATTAATTGTAACACTTCACTGAAAAAAAAAAATTTCATTCAGAAATTGCTAGTACATTTCACAACTGCAACACATTAAATTAAACATGACATTTTAGTAGAAAGACTTATAAAAGGTACACAAATAATCTTTAAAACTTTTTCAGGGAAAAATGAGAAAGAAATGTGTTGGAAACTGAACACTAAACTGTTGAATTCTTTAGCATTTTCAAAACGTAGTTGAATTTCACCAGAAGAATCTTTTTTATAGTCTGTCCCTGGATCATGATGCTTCCAGACTTCATGTTTTGGGGCCGACTCAGAAGGAGAGAGTGGTTGATGGTGGTAAGCATTTGAGCGTAGGAGGTTTCGCTGGATTGTCTTTGTGCTATGCATGTCAAACCTACTGCAATACATAATTAGCCTGTCTTTGCTGGGCAGTGCCAGGATATCTATAGCCTACGGTGGCTTGCTGTAATTCATGTTCTTTATAGTCTAAATACTGATTCAGAGGAAGGAAATCTTGCTGAGAGAAATTGAGTCAAGGCAGTGAAGCACACCTCAAGCTGGCAAACTACAAATGACACTTTTTGAAATAAAGGTTACAAATAGCTTTTTTGTAGCAATTTTGGATTATAAGAACCTTTTATCCAAAGATTCCAGATTTCTGTGGAACCACAGATGCCAATAAAAATGTTTATTTTTAAGAGAGTGCAGTATTTGTGATTTTCTTCTGTGGAACACTGAAGATGATGATTTTTATTGTGTATACAATAAAGGTCGATGATATACAGTGTTGTTTGGACCTCAGCGTTCTGCAGAATATTTTACTGTGTTCTGCAGATTAAAGAAGGTCAGATTATGAAAAAAAAACTAAAGAACAAAAAAAAGTTCATTATGACAGGATTGAAATTTTTGGGTTGAACTGTCCCTTTAAGTTTTATAAGGATGTTGTGCCATTTATTGCTATCGACAATGCTGTTTTAGTTATAAAGTCCCAAAAAGATACCTCATATCTTCCTGACTTTAAAGCTTCATAAACAACAAATAATCTTATGTTTCTTTGTGGACTCTTTACATGAAACCGTTTAACTGTACTGCTTTAAACGCAGTGCTCTATTATTATAGGTTATTATTATAGCCATGTGTGTGTGACTCGCTGATCAAAGAGGTCTGGTTTCTCTGGTTGTCCTTGAAGAATCAGTGTTTCTTTTTTTGGGTTGAGAACAAAACTTGCAGGCACTGTGTAGAGAGCACAGACAGCACTGTCTGTCAGGTAACCAAAACTGCTCAGAGAAAATACACCAAAGAAAGTGCTTTATAAAGGTCAGGTCATTTTAAAGATCCTATCATTAAAGTAACAGCTATACATTGTTTTAGTGAAAAAATGTGGGGAGTTTTTGTTTAGGCAGGGTTGATGTAGCAATGTTCCTTCCTTAAATACAAACTGAAGGAATGAACATTTGCTGAGGTGACTGCAAAAGGAATGCAATTGCTTATTCTTTTTATAGCAATTTTGGGACTCATTACTTTGTTGTTTGGTACATGTAATTTACATACATTTTCAGTAAAATCGGACCATAGACTATCTTGTTTTGCCTTGTTTTATTTTTTTTATTTAGCTAGCCAAAAACAGAATATTATTTTGTTATTTACTGGACAAATTCATAAAACTGAGAGCTAGGGTATATTTTAAGTTAAGATTTGAGTCTATTTCCAAAACTATCATATGACTTTGGAAGATGTGGAATATAAACTACTGTTCAAAGGTTTGGGTTTTTCACAATAATTTTGATCCAAAAAAAAAAAAAAAAAAAAATGCAGCTTTGGTGAGCAAAAGACATTTCTTTCAAAAACATTTTTATTATACAATACTTTGATATGTTCATGGTGTTATATTATGGTTATACTTAAGAGCAGCCAGGATGTACTTACCAAATATACCTTTTGTGTTATGTATAATTCATATATACAGGTTTTGAAATAAGGGCGAGTACATGATGACAGAGTTTTAAATTTTGGGTGAACTATTTGTTTAATAAAAACATCAGCTCCCAGCATGCATTTTCTAGGCCTCATTTTTTAATCTCCTCCCTCACATCAGCAGATGGGAATATTCTTCCCTCTCCCACAAGGACGGGTGCGTCTGAGAGAGAGAGAGTGTGTGTGTGTGTGTGTGTGTGTGGAAAGAGAGAGAGAGAGAAGCTGAAACTGGAATTTGCCGGGTCTCCTTTTCTGCTGGCTCTCTCTTCTCCAGATGTGGATCTCCTATGGTCTTTCTCATTGGCTGATCCAGCGCTCTGACAAAACATCCAGCTGTACAGCATCCAGGATGGGCCACAGCTGTTTCCAATCTGTGTTCTTTTTCAAAGGGGAGGGGAAGCTCAAGAAGTGGATAGAACTTTACTCTTACCACTAAAAGATTCATTAGATCGTCTTAGAAAACAAATTAATTAGTCAAAGAAAACAAACAAGCAAAAATAAAGAATAAAATGAAATAAAAACATTTAAGCATATGTCATGATTTAGGTTAAAACATTCTTTAATAGCAATTGTTACTGTATTATTACAAAAGTTCATCCAGAGAAACATGAGTTCACTGTGCATGTTTTTGGGTTTTTGTCTTTCCAAGAATACCTGGCTTACACATAACCCACTAATATGCCTCTAATATCCAAATCCATTTTTAGGCTGCATTAATTAGGTAAACCGGAACCGCGAACACTTCCCATAACACCCGGTGTACTTGCAACATCATTAGAAAAATGGCATCTACACTAATATTAATCTGTTTCTCTCTTATTCCGAGGTCACCGTAGCCACCAGATCCAGTCTGTATCCAGATCAGAGGGTCACTGCAGTCACCCGGATCCAGTACGTATCCAGACCAGATGGTGGATCGGCACCTAGAAAGGACCTCTACAGCCCTGAAAGACAGTGGAGAACAGGACAACTAGAGCCCCAGATACAGATCCCCTGTAAAGACCTTGCCTCAGATGACCACCGGGACAAGACCACAGGAAACGTCTTGGTTATGTATGTAACCCTCGTTCCCTGAAGGAGGGAACGGGGACGTTACGAATGGGAACTCGTCCGAGAGCCCAATCACCTTCGAGTGGTACAAAACGAGCCAATGGTACACAAAGTACCTTGGTCTGCGGAATTTGCATTGTGAGTTCCGCCCCGCAGAGCGGCTATATAAGGAGCAACGCGAGCAACTCGCATTCAAGTCTTCGCTGAGGAGCCGAGCCAGTGACCCGGCCGTTCAGCGGAACAGCGATGTGGCAAGGGGACGTAACGTCTCCGTTCCCCCCTTCAGGGAACGAGGGTTACATACGTAACCAAGACGTTCCCTTTCAGTCGGTCACGTTCGATGTTACGAATGGGGTCCCTTACAAAACGCCACATGGCTGTCTTCCAGCGACCCGTGTGAGTGATAGCACCCTGTCGCGAGGCCAGCACGAGTGAGGGCCTATAGCTCGCACAGAATACACTGGGTAGCATATTCCAGCTGGACATATGCTAGCAGGCTGCCTGCCCGTGGGAGGACTTACAGAAAGCAGGTGTCTACCAAGGTGGTGATACATAAGAACTCTGAGGTACCCAGCCCGCAGGGTGGAAGTTTCAATGACAGAGCTGGCACGACACATGCTGCGGAGAGACTCACTGTGGACATACACACGTGGGATTACCCAGAAGGGGAATCACGACACATGGAGGCACCTAGTCCCACACATGGCTGACCAAGGGGGATGTACGCAAGTGTTGGACATCAACAGTGCTGGAGGAACCCAGGGTTCTGACTGAGGAACTCACCTGAGGGGAATAGCGCACGCATCAAGTCCGCGGAGTGGAATGGCGCAGCAAGCGGATTGACACCGAGCAGGTCCTTACTGGCCCGAAGGGGCGAGTACCCGGGAGGACACGGGCTCTACACGGAGATTATAAAATCTTGCGACTGTGTTAGGTATCGCCCAGCCTGCAGCTCTACAGATGTCTGCTAGCGAGGCGCCATGCGCCAGCGCCCAGGAGGAAGCTACGCTCCTAGTTGAGTGAGCTCTCACCCCTAGGGGGCATGGCAGGTCTCGAGCCTGATAAGCCAGGACAATAGCATCCACTATCCAGTGGGATAACCTCTGCTTGGAGACAGCCTTTCCCTTCTGCTGGCCTCCGTAACAGACAAAGAGCTGGTCTGAGGTCCTAAGGCACCGAGTTCTGTCCACGTAGGTGCGGAGCGCACGTACTGGACAGAGCAGCGCCAGGGCTGGGTCTGCCTCCTCCAGGGGCAGCGCTTGCAAGTTCACCACCTGATCCCTAAAAGGAGTGGTGGGAACTTTGGGCATGTACCCAGGCTGAACTGAGCCAGCGGGAAAGCCTGGGGAGCTCTAGCCAGGCTCCCAGGAACCGAACCAGTGGGGTCAAGGGGACTACAGGCGTACCCACAGTGGGGCAGCGTGGTGGAGCAGTAAGGCCCCGGCATGGGAGGCATAGCGTCCCTTAGCGGGGGCGGAGTGCAGGCACTCGTCTGACTCCAAGTGGCAAAGAGGGCATGAGAAGGCGAAGCGTTCTTGAGCCGTCTTTGCATGGAAACTGGCAAGGGGAGAGGGGAACGAGAGCGGTGAGGAAGCATGTCACCAGCTGTCGTTCGTGGCCTCTTGGGACCCGGTGGTAGAGGAAACAGCTCTTTTGGTGAAAGTTTGTGCGGAACGAAAAGTTGGCCTGGAAAACGAGAAATGGCCTGGCATTTGGCAGGTTTAGGGGCAGAGACAGGTTGTGCTGCCCTTCTGCAGCCATCTCCTCGCTGCGGCCGGAGTGAAGGCTGCTGCTGTGGCCGAGCGGGAGTGGAGGAGGCCGCAGGGGGGCACCCTCAGCGACGAGCAGGCTGAGGTTGCGCCGGCGGCGGGGTGGAAGCAGCAGTGGGCCGCCGGGGCAAGATGTGTCTGATGGCTTCAGACTGCTTCTGGGCAGCAGAGAACTGCTGGGCAAAGCTCTCTACCGCATTGTCGAAGAGGCCATCCTGGGAGACCGGGGAGTTGAGGAGCTGAGCCCGATCAGACTCCCTCATGTCTGCCAGGTTCAGCCATAGGTGGCGCTCCTGGACCACCAAAGTGGACATCACCTGACCCGAGAAGTGCGCAGTGACCTTCGTCGCCCGGAGAGCGAGGTCGGTAGCAGTGCGCGCCTCCTGCAAAACCCCTGGGTCAGCACCGCCCTCGTGCAGCTGCTGGAGCAGCTTGGTCTGGGCAGAAGTGGTAGTAGTTTCATGAACTAGTTAATTCCTGGTGCACTTCCGGGAAGAAAGGAACCAGAAGGGGATGCTGGCGATCTGCATGAGCAGCCCCCAGGAGCCAATCATCCAGCCTCAAGCGCTCGGGATAGGGTGGAGGATTCCACTCAAGCCCAATGCTCTCCGCTGCCCGGGAAAGCACGGCCGTCAGCTCGGGATCGGACTCGGACAACGCTGTCTCCCCCGAGGGAGGCAATGCAGCCGAACCCTCATCTCCTGAGAACTCAAGCCCGCCTTGTGATGCGGCGATCGACATACGGTCCTCTCCGCGAGCCCCGAATGAGATGTCAGGAGCCTGAGAGGGTCCAGCAAACTCATCCGGCAACTCAACCGGTTGCCGCGTATGTGAGGGGGGTGTGGCCCAAGGAGGTTCGCTCGTCGGGGAAGCCCACACAGTAACCCTCAGATCACCCTGGCCACCAGCCGAAGTAGCTCTCTTACGAGAAGAAGAGCTAGAACGGGGTGTGGCAGAGGGGACTCTATACCTTTTAAGGTAATCGAGTCTCGATCTGAACGCCGAGATGGTCATGTCCCCGCAATGAGAACATGAGCCATACACGAACACAGTCTCAGCGCGCTGGAAGCCCAGACACGTGACACAGCGATTGTGACCATCACGAGGAGTGATATATCGACTGCACCCAGAAACACATGGGCGAAATGACATCTTTAAAAAGACGCAAATCGGCCCGTATCTCTTTTGAGAGAGAAATTGTCTCTTTTAGAGGTGTTGAAGCGCTCAGGGGAACGCGGGAGCTGTCGCAGGAAACCCAGACGAACCGCTGAATCGCGCCGTCACACCAACACCAGCTCTTGCTTGTAAACACTCCGGTGATTGCAGCAAGCGATGTGCTCGGCTCCGAAGCGAAAGCTTGAATGTGAGTTGCTCACATTGCTCCTTATATACCCGCTCTGCGGGGCAGAGCTCGCAATGCAAATTCCGCAGACCAAGGTACTTTGTGTACCATTGGCTCGTTTTGTATCACTCGAAGGTGATTGGGCTCTCGGGCGAGATCCCATTCGTAACGTCGAACGTGACTGACTGAAAGGGAACAGTTGATTCTTCTGCTCAATCTTACTTTGCTGCAGCCTGGAACTGAACTGCTGGATTTGTCTAGTCTGAAGAGAACTGGCCCCTCGACTTAGCCTGGTTTCTCCCAAGGTTTTTTCTCCATTCTGTCACCGATGGAGTTTTGGTTCCTTGCCGCTGTCGCCTCTGGCTTGCTTAGCTGAGGACAATTCCTTTGCAGCGATATTGTTGACTTGATTGCAATTGATTACACAGATACTATTTAAACTAAACTGAGATGACTGACATTTCTGAATTCAATGATGAACTGCCTTTAACTGTCATTACTGACACACTGTTTTCCTAATTAATGTTGTTCAGTTGCTTTGATGCAATCCTTTTTGTTTAAAGCGCTATATAAATAAAGGTGACTTGACTTGACTTGACTTGACTTGACTTGACTTGACTTGACTTGACTTAACCTGGGCTAAGGAGAAGAAGAACTGGACTGTTGCCCAGTGGTCCAAAATCGTCTTTTCAGATGAGAGCAAGTTTTGTATTTCATTTGGAAACCAAGGTCCTAGAGTCTGGAGGAAGGGTGGAGAAGCTCATAGTCTGTGATGATTTGGGGTGCAATGTCATCACCTGGTGTTGGTCCATTGTGTTTTTTGAAAGCCAAAGTCACTGCACCTGTTTACCAAGATATTTTGGAGCACTCCATGCTTCCTTCTGCTGACCAGCTTTTAGAAGATGCTGATTTCATTTTCCAGCAGGACTTGGCTCCTGCCCACACTGCCAAAAGCACCAAAAGTAGGTTAAATGAGCATGGTGTTGGTGTGCTTGACTGGCCAGCAAACTCACCAGACCTGAACCCCAGAGAGAATCTATGGGTTATTGTCAAGAGGAAGTTGAGAAACAAGAGACCAAACAATGCAGATGAGCTGAAGGCCACTGTCAAAGAAACTTGGGCTTCCAGACCACCTCAGCAGTGGCACAAACTGATCACCTCTATGTCATGCCGAATTGAGGCAGTAATTAAGGCAAAAGGAGCCCCTACCAAGTATTGAGTACATGTACAGTAAATTCCCTAAAAATGTTTTTTATTTTTATTTATTTGTCTCATGAAGTATTCTAATTATTTGAGATTTTTGTTAAATGTGAGCCAAAATGTGTTTGTCATGTGACACAGACTAAAGTAATGATTCCAAAAATTCAGCTTTGCATTACAGGAGTAAATTATATCAATCATATTCAATTGCCCCCATCAAATTGAAAAAGGTTAGAGAAAAAACAAGGTTTTTATTTAGCAGAGTGGCTAAATTAATAAATTATCAGACGCCACCTGATTCAAATACTCCAGCAACGTTTAATAGTAATGACTTTATGAATTTCTTCACTGATAAAATACAGTAGATAACATTAAAAATACAATAGCGAATGTAAATTCTACAGCGTCTAACACTTCAGATTCATCCATCGCACCCAGAGTAACTGCAGTGTTTTCCAAATATAGGACAGGAAGAGCTAAATAAACTTATCACTGTATCTAAACCAACAACATGTTTATTAGATCCTGTACCCACTAAACTACTGAAAGAGTTGTAGCCTGTAGCCTGTAGCCGAAGAACCACTTCTCAATATCATTAAGTCGTCATTATCTTTAGGTCACGTCCCAAAACCATTCAAGCTGGCAGTTATTAAGCCTCTTATTAAGAAACCAAAACTAGATCCTAGTGAACTGGCAAATTATAGGCCTATTTCAAATCTTCCATTTATGTCTAAAATTTTAGAAAAAGTTGTGTCTGCTCAATTGAGCACCTTCCTGCACACAAATAATCTGTATGAAGAATTTCAGTCAGGTTTCAGGCCCCACCATAGCACAGAAACTGCACTTGTTAAAATTACAAAATACCTGCTTCTTGCGTCAGATCAAGGCTGCATCCCGTTTTTAGTCTTACTTGATCTTGGTGTTGCATTCGACACCATAGATCATGACATACTCATAGATCGATTACAAAACTATACAGGTATTCAAGGGCAGGCTCTAAGATGGTTTAGATCTTACCTGTCCGATCGCTACAAAATTGTTTACTTAAATGGGGAGTCTTCTCATCTATCATCAGTAAAATATGAAGTCCCACAAGGATCCGTCCTAGGTCCCCTTCTATTTTCAATCTACATGTTGCCCCTTGGTAATATTATTAGAAAATATGGAATTAGTTTCCACTGTTATGCTGATGATACTCAGCTATATATCTCAACGAGACCAGATGAAACTTCTAAATTATCTAAGCTAACAGAGTGTGTTAAAAAATGTAAAAGATTGGATGACAAATAATTTTCTCCAATTAAATTCGGATAAGACAGAGGTATTAATTACTGGACCAAAAAACACTACACAGAATCTTGTAGATTACAATTTGCAACTAGACAGATGTACTGTTACTTCCTCTACAGTCAGAAATCTGGGTGTTATATAAGACAGCAACTTATGTAACAAAAACTGCATTCTTACATCTTATAAACATTGCCAAGCTACAAAACATGTTATCTGTTTCTGATGCAGAAAAGCTAGTTACTGCATTCATGACCTCTAGACTGGACTATTGTAATGCACTTCTAGGTGGTTGTCCTGCTTCTTCAATAAACAAGCTACAGGTAGTCCAAAATGCAGCAGCTTACAAGGTCAAGAACACATGACCATATTACCCCAATTTTACAGTCTCTGCACTGGCTACCTATTAAGTTCCGTATCAGTTACAAATTATCATTACTTACCTATAAGACCCTAAATGGTTTAGCTCCTGCATACCTAACTAGCCTTCTACCACGGTAGAATCCATCACGCTCCCTAAGGTCGCAAAACGCTGGACTTTTGGTAGTTCCTAGGATAGCAAAGTCCACTAAAGGATGTAGAGCTTTTTCACATTTGGCTCCCAAACACTGGAATAGCCTTCCTGATAATGTTCGGGGTTCAGACGCACTCTCTCTGTTTAAATCTAGATTAAAAACACATATCTTTCGCCAAGCATTTGAATAATGTATCTTTTAAATTGTGAGTGTAGTTGCATCTGATCAAATGTGCATTTTTATTCATTAGCTTGGGTTAAACTAATTTTACTTTGTTGGATCAGCAGCTATGCTAATGATCTCTCTATATTTTGTTTCTATGTTTTGCCACGGGATTTACATCCCGTGTAACTAGGATTTACACAAGCTCCAGTCTGGATCCAGAACACCTGAGAAGAGATGATGCTGAAACTCAGAGGACCTCAGATGATGCTAACCCTGAATCAACAAACAGTTATACAAACAAACTTGAATTGTATTGAATTGAATATATTTAAAAAGAAAAAAGAAAGCATATAGTTATTTTAGATTGTAGAATTATTTTTTTAACAAATAAATGCAGTATTCGTGAACGCACTATATATATATATACATACATACATACATACATACATACATATATATATATATATATATATATATATATATATATATATATATATATATATATATATATATATATATATATATATATATATATATATATATATATATATATATATATTATGTTCATTTAAATTTAATGTCAATTTAATGTTTCAACAAATGTCTACTGAGAATAATCTTTCCTCCAATACAGGAGAGATCTGGACCTGGACCCAAAGAGAAAGACAAGAAAGGTCTGTGGAGTGATAGAGCCTACAGAACTCAAGCTTCTCTCATTTATCCACATTGTCTCTGAATAAGAAAAATAGCTGTGAATGATAAACAAAGTTCTAATACAATATTACTATTAACAACACTGTTTGCCTGTTGGAATTTAAAAAAGTCTCTCATGCTCACCAAGGTTATTTATTTGATTGAATACTGTGAAATTTGTGAAATACTGAACCATTTTTTAATTCATAATATATTTTAAAATGAGTTTTTGTTTTTTCATTTAGTGTCACATGATCCTATACAGAAATCATTTTAATATGCTGATTTGGTGCTCAAGAAACATTTCTTATTATCAGTGTTGAAAATAGTTGTACTGCTCATATTTTTGTGTAAACTATAACCATTTTTTTTCCAGGATTCTTTGATGAATGTTAAAAAGTTAAAAGTCATTAAAAAAAAAATATCTTGCTTTCCCCAAACTTTTAGCTGGTAGTGTATCTTATAGTGTGTGTACTAAACTAAACTGAACAAGCCTAGAATAAAATGTTATGAAATAGATCAATGTTAGATAGTCTATAAAACAGAAGACTTCACAATTTGGGCATTCTCCCGGTAAACAGATCTCCTGTTTAAAAGTTTACTCAATCTCATAACGTAGCAGCAGGGATTTGTCCTACAAAGTAACATCTTGTTAATCTTCTTTCTCTTTTAATCTTAATCTGTAATTAACTCTAGTGTTCATTCAAACTTAGTTTCAGTCTCACACTCAGATGGAAAACTGAGAAGCTGTTAGGGAGAGAAGAGCTGGTTTGTTATTTCTAGAAAATCCTGAGAAACCCTGATCTTCGTCCTGCCGTCTGCACCGGACATGTCAGGCCAGCATGACTCCAGCAGCCGCCCGGTGGGTGGCCGAGAGGAACTAGACAACACTGAATATCTCTCAAAGAGATGAAACATTACCGACAGAGACTTTCTAGTTCATGCACATTTCGCCTTTCAGTATCTGATATAGTATTAAATCCTGAAATGTTGCTTATTTATCTAGCATTTGAGATCTGTTTTAATATTTTAGCATCTATTTTTCTTAATCAAATTTGCTCAGTACGGAAGAAAGCTGATGACAACAAAATTATGGCTCAAAACACTATAATCAGTCTCCACCACATTACTACACGTCCTTATCCTTTCCACCCAAACAGATAATGCCTGCAGGGCATTAAAAGTGTGTGTGTGTGTGTAGGTGTGGGTGTGTTGGTTTATTGGGTGTGGATTCATGCATGATGATTGACAGAGCTGCGGTTATTATACTGGTTATATACCTGTTTCTGGTTGTGTACTTGTTTGTTAGACAGTAGTTCTTTCTTTCTTTCTTTCTGTCTTACTTTCTTTCTTTCTATCTCTCATTTTTCTGCCCTCATCTATAATGCATTAGTTGTTCTCAACTTGTGACTCAAGATTAAGGCAAAAGTATGATAAATATGTGTCAGACATGTCAGTGGATTTGAAAGAAGCACATTTGAAAGAGAATCCTATATTACAGATCTACATGCATGAAACAGTTTAGTAAAAAAGTGCTGATTTGGGATAATACCCTTTTACTTGCTTTTAATCATTTATTCAGGTGTCACAGTCTCATCTCAGATTAGTTTGCTTGATTTGAAGCAGGGAGTTTGTTTTGTTTTTCAGTTATGTGGAGGGCCAGTAGAGGGCGTCAGTCGTGCTGTTGCTGTATGTTTCACAAATTCATTGTCCTCCTTTCCTCTTCAGATCTGCTAATCAGTTAGGTTTAGTGATGTGACGTTTGAGATTCTAAAATTTTGAAATATCGACATGATTGAAGAATGGGGATGAGATGCTGTACTGAGCTTTTACTTCCAAAAAGAAATCTTCCCCACTACCTCCCCAAACTGATGGATATTTATGAAGCATTCTGTTTTAAACAAAAGAGAACATGTTAATGCTGCAATAGATACAGTATGGCTTGTAATGAAGAGATTAAATCAGTTTGGTATCCTTATTAAACAGGCCCAGGCCTGTTCTGGGACTTTAGAATTGTGAGGTCTGTGCAAGAATATTAAATGGAGGTCAGTAAGATATAGGAAAACATGTGCTTCTATTCTGTCAGGTGAATTGACAGCGCAGCTAAGCGGTCTAACAAAACGGGCTTCCAAGACTCCTGATCAGCACAGGAAGAAAGCTAAGGAGAGAGGAAAGTGGAAGATCATCGTCCTTCTTTCCAAAGCCCACTGAGGAATGTTAATAAGTCTGGAGGAGATTGTGAGATTCTAGCTTCTAAATACTGTTTTTTCTGTATCAAAGCATCTTTTATTCGTGATCCTCCATAAATAATTATTAATCTTCATGTCATAAATGCCTTGTTTTTTTGCCCACAAAGCAGGATAAATTATTGCATTAGACACAACAAAAGAAAACAAGTTATATACAACAAATGGCCTGTAAAAATCCAACTGATGAATGATAATGGGTTGTTTTCTCTCCACTTATTTCAATCTGATTAACTAATAGTAATTAAAACAGATTTGTCTTGTCTGGGTTGTGTGTTCACCGTGTGTGTGTGTGTGTGTGTGTGTGTGTGCACTTGGATTGATTAAATGCAGAGCACAAATTCTGAGTATGGGTCACCATACTTGGCCACACATGTCTTCTGCAATCAAAAGTACTGAAAATATATGATATTTTTTTATTGTTGTTCAAGCTAAATATAATTATTATAGGATGGATGTACTCCAGTTGTCAGTGACTGTTTGAGTATGTTGTTACTGAACTAATATTTACAGCTGATTGTAAGTGATTTGGGAGTCTGTAATGCCTGTCTTCAGCAGGGAGGGAAAGAATGAAGGCAGTTTAGTTATTCTGCAGGCAGGTATATGCAAGTAGCAGCAAAGGGGAGATTTAAAGGTGTAATTCTACATCATTAAACCTATAGTACTTTATAAATCTCCATATACCCTCCTCCTGAAAGACTTGAAGACACCATTCAAAGGTTTTTAGGACTTGCATGCTAGAATGAGTGGATTTAAGGTCAGCGCAGTTGGTGTAAATGTAAATGTAACAGAGTGGGGTCCAAAAGTCTGAGACTACCCGTGAAAATGATTCAGGACATTTGTTCTCCTATCACATTCGCTGCTTCTTTTTCTTTCCATTTTTCTCTCTTGTTCTCCACTCACCTTATTGTCCGATGGTCCAGCCTCCCTGCTCTCCTGCTGTAGGTTTGTGAGGGATTGGTTTTCGTGATGTCCATGTGTGGAGCTAATCTTTGTCCCCCTCTCCTGTTTGTGTGTGAGATTTGCTTTTTCAGGGTCTCACAAAAAGACTGTTGGTGCTTATGTAAGGACCCAATCAGAGTTTGGACTGTTTTCCAGTTAGAAATAGTAACATTGGGTATTATAATCAGTCTTCTGTGGAAATAAATATATATATATATATATAATGTTAATTTTTTATCATACACACTACAGTTCAGTTTGTTGTTAGTAAGATTTTTGTAAAGATGGTTAGGGTTAGGGTTAGGGTTAGGTAATAGATAATAGTTAGCCTAGTTTCTTTTTTTATTCAGAACAGGTTCAAATATTTTAAGAACATGACAAATCTCTAGTTTATTTGTTTTCCCACATAGCTTTAGAGATTACACAACTAGTAATTTGGTTAATTCTGAGATAGTTACAGAAAAGAGCTACAAACCTGTGGTAAAACTAAATTTTAAAGTTGCATTATTTCTTATATATATATATATATATATATATATATATATATATATATATATATATATATATATATATATATATATATATATATATATATATATATATAAATATATATATATATGAAGAGTTCAGATGCAAAAGCCTCTAAGTGCCATCTGAAATTATATATATATATGTATATGTATATATATCTTTATTGCAATAACTGTCAAATATTTGATTCACTGTATTTCTTTTCTTGTCGATGTGTTTTTTTTTTTTGTTTGTTTGTTTGTTTGTTTTTTTGCCAGATGGCAGATTATTTAGAAGTTATTAGTCTGTTATTCCCTAAACTTTCTTTCCCGAGGCCGAAAACCAATAGTTATCTGACTTTCTATTTCAGAAATGACCAGCTGATCAAGGTCTTGTGCACAAAGAGCGTTCTTGAGCACCGAATGTCATCAGAAATGATGTTTTCATGTTTTCATGGATGTTATCTTTGTAGTTAAATGTAGGAACTGTGGAGGATGAACACACTGACCATTTTAATAGTGCTTATATTTATTTACCTTTAATTCAATTCTTTTCCTAAATCCTTCTTTCTCTCCTCCTCCTGACGTCATTCTGGAGAGAGAGAGATCTGCTTCAAGGCGTGTGTCTGTCTTGTGTTTTCTCTTCTCTCCTCCTCTATGAGTTCGAGTTCAGGACATCTGATCCCCCCCTACAGTTTTTTTCCCTTTCATTACTGTCTTCCCTCATACTCTGACATACTCCGAGTGTTGATGTGGCAGAGGTTTAGCTACAGTGGAAGAGAGAGGGAGGAGGAATATATGTCATTTAATTCAAACAAAGCAATGGCATCTGTAAATATGTGATATGGCTGTGAATGTCTTCCTGTAAAATGTACACTTGACTAATAACAAATTCAGTACATATATATATATTATTGTATTCAACAAAAACCAACCATTATATATATAGGGAAAATATACAAAAATTATTTGTGACCCTGGCTGTGAAAACCCAACTGTAGTAATTTTTCTGTGATGTACTGTTACTGTAAGGTAAAGAATATTCGGTGAAAATGTAACACTGATATCTTTAATAATGACTAAGATTGAAATCATAATTCAATTAATGGTTGAAATCAAACTTTGATGCTTGTTATCTCATAATTCGATCCTGAGACTTTAGCCTGGATTTCACAGAGACAGTCACATTTTAATATGATGATTTTATGCTTAAGACAAAGAGTCGAATACAGTTTAACTCTGCTGCTTAAGATTTTTGTGAAAAATGAATAGAAATTTTTAAAAAATTTATTAGGAATCTTTTGTAACATTATACTGTAAATGTCTGTGCTGTCACTTCTGATTAAATTAACGCAACCTTGCTGAAGAAAAGTATTACATTTAATATGAATCTTTTAAATATCATGCAGACTTAACACTTTTGAACACTAATGCATTTCTTGGTTATTGTTTGTTTCTGTAGATGCCACAAAGTTTAGTCAGAAAAGGTCAAAACCATTTCTGATAACAGTATTGTATAATGAAGTACATTTATTAATTAACATCAGATGAAATTACTAAATGTTTTAAATGCATGGTTAGATCATGATACATTAATTAATATTAATATTAATATATTACTGTATGCATAACGTTATTGTAACGCATATCGTATTAGTTAAAACCATGATGATTCTTCCTGTGAATGACAGGGGGAGTTTAAGCTTTGTTTTGGCTCACAGATGTGAACAAAAGAATGAGTGTGGGAGAGAAAAAAAGCAGAAAAAAAGAAAGAGGCAAAGTGAAATAACAGATGGAGCAGTGGAAACCGCTCATCTTGTAGTGGATGTCAAACATCGGCCAGTTAGAAGGCTGCATGCTGCATATCGGCCCGCCCATCAATGAAATAAGCCCACCCTGTATCCCTTTCTTCCTTTCTACTGCACACGAGTCCTAAACCCTGTGGTATACACGCATTCAGCTTAGCATTTTAAGTTTTTTTCCTCCTTGTTTGTTTGCTTGATTTTGGAGTTTCACAGTGTCAGTTAACCTTGTTGCATCAACACCACAAGGGGGATAATTCTGGGATCCACACAGTACATATACCTCCTCCGCTGTTACTGATCGCTTTGGTGTACACCCCTCCTCCTTTCCTCATCTACTTTCTTACTCACTCCAGACAAAACTGCTAGGGGGGTTGAAACAGTGCTTTCTCTGACGTGAGATCAGCTCGGGGTGACTAAATCAGATGTCAGAAAAGCATGCAGCTGATTTCAGGTCAGCGGCTGTGGTCAGTCGTACAGCTGAGTTTTTCCATGTCTTGAGACCTCTGTAATTCGTCAGAGCACTTGAGTCATGGAAAAACAGAGACAGAGAGAAAGAGTTGGAGGCAGAGCAAAAACAAAAAGGCCAGCTTTCAGGAGGAAAGTGCCTTCTTTGTAGAAATCAGCTAGACTGTAGATTTATAAACACAAATTAACAACAGAAATAGGAGTGGGGGGGGGGTACTAGACCTTATTTAAGTAAAGTTAGTTGAGTATGGACTAGAATAATTTTTATGATTCACTTTATGTTTGGCCCAGAGAAACCAAAAGCTGAGTGTGTAAAAACAATCATGCTATTTTGTTAATTTAATGTGTTCCTCTGACCTATTTAAGACCCAGTAGACAAATGTTAATCCGTACACATCTGTTTTTTTTTTCACAAATAGCCTTGCACTTTTAAGTATACTAACATTGCTAAATAAAGTAAAGATGCAATGAAAGAAATCAAAGTAAATTGTTGGCAAGAGGTCCTAACCATTGCATTTGTACATGTTTTAAATCTGAAGCTGCAGAGACCTTAGTGTAGAATTAGTGTAACGTGGAAGTCATTTAAAATGTGCAGCTTTCATAAGATTGGAGTTTCAGTCTGCTTCGGAAGTGTGTTATGTTGTTTTGAGCTTGCAGACTGGTTTGGGGGTCTCTCTGCTCAAACAGAACATGTTTTGACACCTGGAGCTGCACAACAATTAAGGCTTTCCACTCTGTAAATTCTCTCCGCAGACACTCAGTCATGCACATGCAAGTTTTACTTGCACTTACTTATATGGATGTATTATTTCTTAGCCACCCTAGAGGGCGATGTGCCAGAAACCTTCTTCCTGTGAGACTAACGTGCATGCAGTCTGGTTGAGAAAACTTAACTGATCATGCTATACTTATAAAGTAGCCTACACACTTGAATACTTGAATGTATTTAATGAAAATCAATTGCAATATCATGAATCAGTTGGATATTTTAATGTAAATTAGGCCCAATCCCAATTCTACCCCTTAGCCCTTCCCTTTTGTGCGTTCACGTGAAGGGGTATGGGTGTCTCGATTCTCTTTTGGTTGGAGGGGTAGGGGTAAGGCAAAGGGCCATATAGCCCTTCAAACTAAGATTTTTCGGGACCACACTTCGGACGAAGGGGTATGAATTATCTTGGCAACATGGCTGCTACGGCGAACAAAAAGACACATAAATGTAAGATTTTTTGGCATAAATAAAGATTTTAACAAAAATAAATCATTTGTTTTATGTTAGATTAAATTGTGAGTTATTATTAACGGTCATGTTATTCAAAGAAATGTTTGCCAAAAATCGCTAATATTTGCTAATGTTACAGACTGCATGACAGTGCCACAGCATATGTCTGATCAGGTCTATAACTGCTGTAGACATTCAGGGGGGCTAATACCCCCAATAATTAGAAATCGCTAAACCATTTTCTCAAATTTTGTGTGTGCATTGTAATAGCTAGACGAGGAATGATGACATGTGACGGCATAGTAGTGGTGTCCCAATCCTTAGGGGAATATTTTCTCCCCTACCCCTTGACACTCTGTGGGGAAGGGGAAGGAGTATAAAATAGAATTGGGATTGGGCCTTATTCATTTGGGAACATTTTGTCAACATTTATTTGGACCAAAATACAGTAATAACATTATTACAATTTAAAAGGTTTAATAGAACAGGGTTTACTGGAAATAGATTTTTTTATGTTTGATTTTTTCTCAAAACAATGCATACATCTTTACTGCCAATTTAATGCAATCAATTTAATGCATCCTTAATAAATGAAACAATGATTTTCTTTTAAAAATTAAATTAGACTGTAGTGTATAAAATTTTACACATTTATACAATGACAAAATGCTTGTGATTTTTTTCATTTAATCTTTGAATAATATATAAATAATTTATGTGATTTACCTTTTTTATATTTTACTCCTATAGAATGATCCCTGTCATTGGTCCCATCACTAAAAGAAGCACTTGAGAAAAATATGTATCTTAACGTTCTAAAGACTCTAAAAATACTTACTGGGAATAATTATGGGCGATCTGACATCTTGTAGTTCTCTGTGCCACGTTGGCTGGGCTATCAGATAGGAGTGGAGTCTCTGGTTATTTATGGGCGTTTTTAACAGGGATCCCCCTTTGTGTTTCTAGCCTGTTGATGGTGCAATCCCAAGCCTTTAAAACAACTTGTTTCCACCGGCTTGGAAAGTCATAAAATATAAATCCCGCTGCACCATCTTTCTCATTTTAACTGCCTTCTGCTGCCTATTATCGCACCATGCTTCAGTGAAGGGAGTTTACAGGGAGCCAGGCTCTGGAGCCACAGAGGGGTCCATAGGCATCTTTGAAGTCTCTGCTCGCTTGCAAAAGAGCCTTGAGCGTAGGATATCACCATGATCGTTGGTCCTAATGAGGACCTTCTCTTAGGCGAGCTAATGAAAGCTTCTGTTTGAGAATGGAAAGAGGCCACTGGAAGCCTCTGATGTGCCCAGTGCCACTTAGCTTGAGAAGATGATGCTAGTCACTGGGTAATGTGGTCATAGTGGATCACTGGAGGAAATGATGTAGCCAAGTGATGTTAGCATGGAATAGCTTGTTAAAAGGTTTTGAGTGCTGTTAGCAACAGTCCAGTCATGCATCGTGGATATCGATAGTACACTTTTAAAAAAAAAAAGGTTTTTTATTGGCGATCTATGGTTCCATGAAGATCCTTTAACATCCATTGAACCTTTCCATGGGGTAAAAAGAGTTCTTTAGATTATTAAAATCGTTCTTCTTAGAACTGTTCACTGAGAGGTTCTTTGAGGAACCAAAAACGGTTCTTCTATGACATCGCTGCAAAACCTCAATTTAGAATCTTTTTTTTTTTTTACAAGAGTGTAGGCAAAAAATTATGTACCATCTTAAAGGGATATTGATCCTAAAAATTGACTAATTTACTCACCCTCATGTCACTCTGCGTGGAAACAAATATCATGTTTAACTTAAGGTTCCATCATGTTTTTGAAAGGCTTTTTGGTTAAATAATGAAATAATGTTTGTGGTTAACACAAGCTCAAGATATTGTCACATTTTATTCTGTGACATAAAATAACTCCGCCACAAAACTAATTAGCATATTTCATGTCATCATGCCTAACAGGAAAACTCATTCACTAACTTCCTGTCTTTTACAATATCTGTGTTCATACTCTCAGTCTTGCCATCTATCCAAACCTTTATTAAACTTTATATTAAAATATATATATATTTTTTTTTTACATTACATTTTAAATAAAGTTCCTGTGATTCTGAAGGCGTGTGAACATGTTGTAGTTTGCTTATAGCCTAACTTTAGCATTATACTTCAATTTGTCAATTTGTATTTAGGTTTCTAAATTCATAAAAGCCGGGATCATTTGTGAAGAATATCTTGAAAACAAAACATCAAAAACTTTCATTGGTCATTGAGCTTAGTATTTTTTGCAATAATCCAAAAGCCAAAGAAATCATATGGTAGGGTTCCTCAAATCTTTCCCTGGATGGCCAATACAGAGTTTCACTTCAGCCCTAATCAAACACACCTGAGCAAGCTCAGCAAGGTCTTCAGGATCCCTAGAAAATCACAGGTGAATGGATTTGAAAAAAACTCTGCAGGGCAGTGGCCCTCCGGGACCACATAAGAGGATATTTGTCCTACTGGGATCAATTTGAGGGAAACAGGAAAATGAATTCTGGATTTCCTCTACAAAGTTGTCCCAGCAGCACTCTATGGAGTCCACTGTTGTGACAGAATTTTCATTTTTGGGAAAACTTTATTTTAAATTCTTTACAAAGGCTCTACTTTTCTAACTCATACTGTATCTATTTATGCATGGAAGAACACAAACCTACCTTTTTTCATTAGCGCACTGTGAATTTGCCATAAACAGTATTGCTGACATGAGTCCCTTTACCAGTGTAACTTTTCCACATCATCAAGGGATTTTGGTCCTCCATGATTGGCCCACATCACCTCTCCCCTAGGATTCTAAAAGCCCCCTACCCATTTTTACAGTGAAGCCCCCCGCTGCTTTCTGGAAGCTCATCAAACCAGAGCCGAGACCCCGATCCACCATTAACACACCGGGAGATCCAGCACGCCTCGTCCCACTTGGCCTTGATCCTCACGTTTGTAAAACATGACTGTTTGTCATAAAACACAGGTTTGGTCCAAATAACCTGCAGCTTCCTGAATAAGCATCCATCGAGACCCTACCTGTGGCTCTAATGCATGCACCTAATCACATGCAATACAGCACATGAGAAGAAACTTGTGCGCTTTTGCAATAATCTTGCCTTTGATATTTCTTGTCCACCATGTCCAATTATCCCACAAATGATTATGGTAAAATGTTTGTTTATGTTTTCCCGTAACTGGCTCATTTTGATTAATTGGACACATGCTCTACTGACCTTTAGGTGAGTTGTACAGTATAAGTGGGAACCATTCAAAAGAGATGGACCTAAGTGTTGATCCACATAACATTTGTTGTGCCTGCTTTTGACAGTTTTTGTCAAACACAAGGATGCATTTGTTTATAATGTCATATTGGGCTCCCATCATCAGGTTCAGTCATATTTGGAAGGGCTGGGATAAGCCAAACCAAGCACACCAATGCAAAATTATACTGATCTATGGAAATTTAAGACTTCCAGGCTTATCTACCTGTTTTCACCATGCATTTTGTCTGATTGAATAGCTATCTGATTTGTTGAAATGGTTCCATTTATACTTGGCCACATAAATGTCTTAAAAATGTTATGTAAATTTAGTTAATGTTAACGAAAACAACAGATGCATTTTATTCATCATCTGATAATTTCAGGATCAAAGACTGCAACGGGAGAGAGAGAGCATCAACCGCACTGGAAAGTTAAATTAGTTTTACTATGCTTTTAATGAAGATAATTGAGTTGTGCATCTACGACTTTATTTCAGTTTTATTTGTGGTAGGTTGATTGTCGGTTTACTTTAAGAGATACTCCGCTACTCATCCGGCATTGGGGGTTGCATTAGCGCTATCATATCAGACTATAACACGTCATATAACCTACTTTATAACACGCTCTCACACATTTATTTATTTATTTGAACATTTTGGGAGGAGTAAAATTTACATGTGAAGTTTCAACAACTAAATGCATTTACACTTGTTCGGTTTCACCTGGAATGTGTCCCAGACCACCTCCTAAAGTGGTTTGAGAAAATCAGATTTAAATCCGGCATTTAAACCTGGTCTTATCACGATCCGGTAGCTCTACAATCAGAGAAAACGCATGAAGTGGCCATCTGTAAACAGGCCCATATCGTTGTTTCCTCTTGGTCTTGTTTGTGCGTCTTGTTTATATGAGGTCTATTTACTTCTAGAAATGCATTATGATAAATGTATAATTGCATCAGACTAAAAATTGTTAGTTACATGATCCAACAGCAATTACTCTTTGAAGACTTTTCCGTCCAGGTGCAAAAGAATGTTTGGAAGACTGAGGTATATTTCTGTGCCTCCAGCTTCCAGCACTTCTGGTATCTTCCTAAAGTGAAGCTGAATGTTTGGAGAATTCTCTTTCACACTGTCATTTTCATCAACTGCTCATCCAGACTGATAGACCAGGTGACTAAGGACAAGTTTAAGGTGCCAGATCCACCTGGCGGACGGCACAGATTATTTCTGCATTTTCACTTAGAAGGATTACCAACCAGTAGCCTGCTGTTATCTGGTTTGAGTGTTTCTCAGGATGGTGGGAATTTCAGCATAGTTCAGGTTAAAGCTACAAGGAGGCCTAAAACAGAAGAAAGGGAGTGTCTTTGCAAACTTTCATAGATATTGTGGTCTGTAATCTTGTACCTTGTAATTTAATTAGTAAAGAGTCTGAAAATTTTAGACCGCATTGAAAATCTGGGAGTTAAAATTTTATTTAAAGCTGGAAATACACAAAGTTTGTACATTTGAAATTATTACAGTAAAATAAACATTTCTAACATTTCTATAGCCGTGTTTCCATCCAAAGTTGAACAAATTTGCGATTAAGCATCATTTCTATCCAAGGAGTCAAAGAGAACAAAATCGTCACTTCCTGATAAACTGGCACTATACATTACTAAGAAAAGTAGGAGAAGCTACTGAATATTACAATTTTCCTTTATAATAAATGACTTGCACCTCAGAATGAGCAGACAAAACACAATGAAAGCGGTTATTGCTTTCGGAGGTGGATGCTGCTGTTTGGAAACGTTTAAAAGTTCTGAGAGGCAATTATATAGAAATACTTTGATGACAGACTTCGCTCATGCATTTTCTGAATTACCATAACAGCATTTCAGATGCTGTGGAACAAGATCGGTCACATGACTTTTTTTTAAGCACTTTGGAGGATTTTATTCGCAAAATGCATTTACGTCTCCCATTATTCGCATGAATCATTTTTTGCACAAGTCAAAAATCACCTCAAGCGAGCGTAAAAACTTTTTTGTGAATTAATCTCCATCACTCAATTTAATTCACATTAAAGCAGGGTGATGGAAACCCAGCTAGTGTCACTGGTCAAAAAATAAATCACATTTGATCCTACATTTTATAAAACTGATACATCAGCTTTTTTAAATTGAAATCTTTTGTTAACTTTATATATAATCTGTAATGCCATGAACAAATCTCTGGGGGTCCTGTGCCAGCTGAGCGACTGGCATTGAGACATCCTTGAGAAAAGCAGCCGAAGAGAGAGCACAGGCTCTGGTGGTCAGGATGTCTGCAAGCTCTAATCTGCTCCATGCTACGAGGTTCAGCCCCGTCTGTGAAGCCTTTCATTTACAGTTTATTTTCATCCCTTTATTGGATGGAGTTTCCTTCTGCCAAGGCAAAGACAAGCCCTCAACAATTACTATGTGTTCTTTTCTATCCCAGGACCTTTAGCTATTCAAGTCAAACTGACTTATTTTCAGGCTATATTTTCACACACTATGGCATTAATGTGTTTTAAATTCTTGATTTTAAGAGACATTTTTGTAGTCAGACCTATTCAGAAATAATTCTGATATGCTTGGCGCTCAAGAAACATTTCTTATTATCAGTGTTGAAGAAGTGCAGCTTAATATTTTTATGGAAACTGTGATACCTTTTTTTCCGTTTTTTTTTTTTTTTAAGTTAAAAATAACTCTTTTATTTGAAATAAACATCTTTTGTGACATCATAAATGTATTTTCTGTCACTTTTGAGCAACGCAACTTTAAGTTTATACATGGAGAGTTGTTGAGACTTTTGGAGCCAATGCAATAAGCAGGAGCGATAGTGTACACCTGATATCCATAGATAAGTGTGTGAAGGGCTGTAATCACCATCTTTTTGACCCAGGTGTGTGATTGTAAAAAATTTTGAGGGATCCACATCTCGAATCCCAACCTTTATTTAAGACAGGAATGTTCTAAATGCTTTTCACAGTAGAAAATACCAGAATACCAGAACTTGCTACACATGTTTTTCAAAACCTCTCTTATTTTGCAATGAGAAATCACATCTGCAGATCGCATTTACTTGGTTTGGTAGTACTGAATTATTTGACATAAAAATCAAGATCCTTTATTAGCATTGCCTTGGGTTTTATACAAACTAAGCTCTCCATAGTTCACGTTCTCACTTTTTGGATAGTTTTTGTCAAAACAGAAAAGGCTCAGCTTTAAATGGCATATCCAGAGAGCAGTTTTGATCAGAGTTCAAATCGATGAGTTTCCAAGATCTGCTAGCTTTCCTCTCTTCTTTTTTTGTCAGAAAGAAAGAAAGGTTACTGGAATTTTGACCAAATTCCAATCCTGCTATCCCTCGAGGTTGAGTATTTTTTGGATGGATTTTTTTCTTTATTTCTAGATTTTTGGCAGTTTTTTAATTAGTAAATGTCATTGAGGAGAAGATAATCAAATTACTTTTTCTTATAAGTGCCAGTTTGTCAAAATCAGCTCTTTGGTTCTTTAGGCTTTTGATACATGTAGGATTACTAATGTAATATCTAATTTAATTATTTGTCCATATTGATATCAGTTTAGAAAAAAAAAAACTTCAAAATAAAGTTCCCAGATTTGATATATACTTCTGTAGTGCGTTTGATAGTTTCTCTTAGCCTCTAGCTGGATGATTTAGTGGACTGAAGCTCTTTTGGAAGATATGGGATAAATAATCTCTATCTTTGTTCCATCTGTATAGAGTTTGACCTTTGACAGCTGTCATGTCAAGCTAAGATTTGTTGATCTGGAAGTGATAAAGCGCCTCATGCCATCGTGACAACAGTGCCATACCAGACACTTTCGATCCAGGTCGACTGCAGTAAAAGTGTGCACACCCCACAAAGACAGCTTCACGGGCTTGAAAAATAATTGATGATTGATCAGAAAAAGGATCATGTCATAGTTCAAAAACTAATACCATGAGCAATAAAAGTAGGAAAAACCACAAAGAGACAGGGTTTCAAAAAATAATTAAATTCTTTCAGAGGTTCATGTCTACATAACAGGTGTAGCTGGTTTGATTTAGGTTTCATTTGGTAAACCTTTGCAACACCAAACAAAAAATATAGCTAAGTGTATTGTCAGTTGAAGTAGATGGAAATGATTGTTTTACAGGGTCCTTTGATTTTTATTTAGGTTTGGAAAGACCTTAGAACATTGATACCCTTTTATAAGTTTATTTATTTTGTCTGAAACCAAGGCTTTAGCCTGGTTATGGCTCTGGTCACCATTATTTCTGGTTTACTAAAGCATTTTTCTCCATCAACAGTTGTTTGAAAGTATAACACTCAAAAAAAAAGCTGGGTTGTTTCAATCCAAATTTGAGTGAAATATGGACTAACCCAACTTTTGGGTTTTAAAATGTAATGTAAAAATGAAACCCATCAGCTGGGTTTAGTCCATATTTGACCCAAAGTTGGGTTGAAAAAACTGTTTACCGTCTGCCGCTGGTTCTGTCAACAAGGACAGGTGAGTTGTTTTGATTCGTATCTTTACAGAAAATGTATGCTATTATAACGACCAACAAGATTAGTATTATGGGGCATACAGGCCAGGTCTAGACCCGCTCGAGGATGCGTCTGATCCATAGTCTGATCGCGTCTTTGCATTGACTTTGTATGTAATCTACTCGCATTTGAAAATTATGACATCAAGCACAACATTTATAAAAACTTTACCTCATCCGCAAAATCTTTGATTTATATTTCCGTCTGATTGATGGCCGTCAGCGGTTGGGTAGAAGACAACAAATCCCATCATCCCATGCTCCTTCTTAGCATCATCAAATCATGCGATTGTTATTGTTTTGGTAGTGGCAGGTCATACAAACTGTACCTTTAAGTAATGCTAAACTGTAAGTAATATCAACAAAAAAAGCTGTTTTACACTTGATTTACACATGTATTTACTTATATTGTTTTTCCTCTGTAGCCTTACTCACTAAAACACAGTGATTTTTACAAAACTGTATGGAGACTTCTGATACAAAAGCCTCTAAATGCCATTTCAAATTTTCTTCTAAAAATGAGCATTTTCATCAGGCTTCTATGTGTAGGTTCAGTAATTTCACTTTAATGGCAGTGCTACAATCTTCATTTTTATTGAAGTAAAATAACTGAACATAAACATAAAAATGTTAATTTTAGATAAAAATTTCAGACGGCCCTTAAAGACTTTAGCATCCGAACTCTCCATATATTTGCCCTATGCGTTTATCAATATAGTTGTGGTTTGAGCATTTTTTTTAAACTTTATGCATGCATTTATCATTCTTCGTTTGAACATGAGGTCATAAGGAGGTTATAATTATCTGACACGTTTTCATCGCTTTTGTGTCAAAGTGTACTTTCAGTTTCATGTGTGACGTACATATTAGTTGAATTTTGCATGCCTTTCTTTAATACTTCATTATGGCCAGTCAATCGCAAACTTATCCTGACAAACATTTCTGTAAAAATGTAATTTCACAACTTTGTCCAATTTCAATCTTAAACGTTTTGTCTCCCATTAAATTTGTTCAGTACGTAGAGAAAAAAAAACCCATCTGAAACATTAAACAAAATAATCTCTTATTGTTTTCTGCCGAAGTTTGTAACAATATGAAGGTGAGTAAATGACACAATTTTCCATCTATTTTTTATTTGTTTAGTAGTTTATTTTATGCAGCAGATTTTGATAACTAAGACAAGACATCTTAGTAGAAGCTCTATGCTTTACAAAACAAAACATAGTTGAAAAATAATCTTTTTACAGCTTATCTGTTCGTGCGTAGAGTGTGAAAGTGTTTCGTGAGTGTCTTTATGACCAGAGATCATGTGAAGTTGTGCGACTGCCTCTTCCTTGTCTGCTGTGATCTCACTTCCTCATGTAAACAAAATCAATGTGAATCGAAATCAAACTCAATTTCCTTTTCTCTGCACACTCTTGACAAATAAACAGAGATAAGGCGTGTGCATGAGGTTGTGTGGGAAAATACGAAGTGTAAAAAAACAAGATTGACTTCTTGGGAAATAAAAAAACACACTTAAGAGATAAAATGGCTGCTGAATTTTAGCACAGTGCAGTAGGGCAGACAAAAACGGAAAGGGACGCTAGACAGAGAAGAGATTAAATATCCACGCAGGCTCCTTTGTTGGTAATTCTCAAACTCGCTCTCAGTGAGTTCAAGTTTGGCAGATGATTCATGGAACAGAAACGCAGCCCTACTGTAAATCAAATACCAAAGAGCGAACTTCTTCAATACTTAAAAAAGGGGAGAAAAAGAAACCCACATTAACAGTCATTCAGTTTGTCTGAGGAATTTTCCAGGATTATAATTCAGTCACCAATAACCAAAACAGTGTTGAGACTATTCCCCGCACCAGTCAGACACATACAAGAGAGTAGAATTTTACTTTAAAATAACACGGTTTTTTTAGGAGCTGCCTCTAACATTGTATTGTTTGGATTCACACAGGCCGTTTGGAGCTGAAAGTATGCTGTCCGTTTGGTCATTGTAAACAGTGCTAGCTTTAATGCAGACTGCATTAAATACAGACTACAAGAAACTGCGAGGCCATTCACGGAGAGTCCCAAAACAATACTTATTCTTTTTACACGGAAACCCTCTAAAACAGACCATTAGTAGAGTTAGTGTGTTTCTTACAAACTTCTGAACAGATTGTGAGTGTTTAAAGGAAAAGGAAAGAGATAGAGGGAGAGTGTGTGGGTGGGACATGTGTGTGTTTATGTGGAGGTCAGAGCAAAAGGAAGAGACAAACATGTGGCAGAGGGCAGAAAGGAAAAAGCATCAGTATATGTTTGTATGAGCTTGAGAACCAGTGTTGGATGTGGGGCACTGAGGTGATTTTAGTAGCACTGTGATACCATTATAGTTTTATTAATATTTCAGATTAGATTTTGTTTTATATTTGCACTTTCTTTATAATTTTAGTTAATTGTTTAGTAATTCTTTTGTTTGTGTTTTTTGTTTGTTTAGTACCTCAAATTTCAAATTTCAGTTTGATTTTTTTTTTTTGTGCAATTTATTTAAAACTCTAACATTTGTTTTAAATTGATAACAGTTAATGTAGGCATAAAAACAATTGCTTTTAGTTTTAATTACCTCTGTTTTAGTCATCTGTCATCAAATATGTCACCAATCTACATGCACTGTCCCGCTGTCAGGGCTTTTTCACCACCTCTCCACTCCTCCAAACTCAAAGTCAAAGTTTTATTTGCCATTTGCAGAGCACAAAGAGAATTGTATACATACATAGGAATTGTACTGCATCACCCTTAGATGTCAAAACTAAATATACAAATAAATAAATAATTGAATAAATAACAGTGCACCAGTGCTTGCTAGCCATATATACCATACATGCCCTATATCTATGAATTAGCCATTAGTCTCACCACTGCTGGATAAAAGCTTTATAGAAGTGTGTTTTATGTGTGATGATACTGTCCGCTCTTATATGTCTCAGGCTGTAGGTTTTGTGTCTGGGCTTCAAAAGTGAGTGAGCTGGGTGATGAATTTCACCATGTATGGAGTGAGCTTTCTTCTTACAGTGCTCTGTGTACAATTTGGTCATGGGTGTGAGGTTTGTCCCAATGATTCTGGGTTTGTTCGTTTGTTCAACTTGAAGCTGCGCCCCATTCGTTGTATGACCCCAGACTACTGCGAGAGTGATTTGAAAGCACAAGTATCAATCTGCACAGTGCTAACAGCCAAAAACTGGATATTTTTGGCAATATAGAAATCCTGGCAAGACTGGGTCCCATAAAAATGGCTTGTATGGTCACCCTGCATAATAATGGTTACCAAGAGGAAAGTGTTTACTCAAAGATTTATCTTCCATAGCTCAGGAGACTTGATGGACTCAAAGGGATAGTTCTTTCAAAAATGGGAATTAATCCATGATGAGTTATATAAAAAAATTAACTTGATCTTCCAAGCTTTATAATGGCAGTGAATGGGGGGAGGGGCTTTTGATTTTGAAGCCCAAAAAAGTGCATCCATCCATCATAAAAATTACTCTACACAGCTCTGGGGGGTTAATAAAGGCCTTCTGAAGAGAATCAATGCATTTGAGAAAAATATCCATGTTTAAAACTTTAAAACAGCGATCATTGCTGAATTCATGTACGTGAAGTCCACTGGAATTTTTTAGATTGTATTAGTCATATACACCTAGAAAATCAAGGGGTAATTTTCATTTTTTGTATAAACTATCTCTTTAAAGCGGTCATATGAATTGCTAAAAAGAATATTATTTTGTGTATTTGGTGGAAATGCAATGTGTTTATGCGGTTTAAAGTAAAAAAAAACATTATTGGTGCTCCTCTATGCCCCGCCTTTCTGAAATGCGTTGATTTTTACAAAGCTCATCGGTCTGACAAGCAAAGTGTATGCTGATTGGCCAGCTATCCAGCTCATTGTTATTGGCCGAATGCCTCAAGCATGTGATGGAAATGTTACACCTCTTAACATAACATATCAAGTATCAACTTTGCCTCCGATGTCTGTCCTAACATTCCTTAAGAGACAGAATTTGACACAAATTAGATAATTGCATTTACACATTTACATTTAGTAATTTTGCAGACGCTTTTATTCAAAGCGGCTTACAATTGAGGGATACATAAAGCGATTCTTCTTAAAGAGGCGAACAGACACTGGAAGTGCGTATAATATAGACATTGTTCAAATTAGTACAAGCTAGAAAGAGAGGGAATAAATAAAGAGAAATGCTTTTTTTTTTACAATGAAGTAAAAAAATTGACAATATACAGTAAGCATTTAGAGCTATGAAACTAATATGCATGGCATAGCTCAAACATTTTCACCTCAGACTTTAGTATCTGCAGTCAAAACTTTTTTTATTTACTTGTTTGCTATGTTGGTGTGCTGTGCATGTGCTGAAAGAGTATCAGCTAGCTAGCTGCTATGCTAATGCAGGAATCAGTTGTGTTTGTTTCGTTGCTGAAGTTGCCATAAAGAGCTCCTCACATGAGTCACTTATTCCATGTCTATGTGGATACAGTCAGCATGTAAGATTTTGAGTGAGCTGGATGCTTTGTAATGTTTTTGCCTTCCACGTCTTACTGATGCACCCATTCACAACATTTATAGGAACTTAATTGTTGGAAAACCAAATAAACCAGTGGCTTTGGATCAACAGTGAAATTAGAAAAATGAAAGAACAATTGTACTTATTTCATATCACCCATTAAATGTATCAGCCCTAGAGAGCATCTGTAAAAAATTATACTATTGGGCAAATACAATTATGTTTTATACTTCTTTCATCAAGGATTTTAGAGTGGTTTAATCACAAATTGCTTTGAACTACTAGAATAAACTACTGGGAATATAGATGATATAGACAACGACTGTGGGAAGATCATTTATTGATTTGAAGAGTAAACAAAATGCAAACAAAGCAACAAAACTATACCCAAATCTTTAGATTTTGACCAAATCTGCTCATGTCTTTAAATGAATTAGTCAGATTTTACTGACTCAGGACCACAGAATGAAATGTTAAATTAAACACAGTCTTTAGAAGAAAAAATTATGACCTGTTTATAAGTTTTACAGTCCTTTAAAGGATCTCAGAATGAGTTACTCAAGAAAGAGCCGTGACAAAGTCACATTGTGCTTTGAGTTCTCACATTGGTGGAATAATTTCTAACTGTGCTTTTTTCCTGGATTCTTCTACCATTGCTGGATGGGAGCTGCCTGACAGAAGAAGTTTCTCTCTCAGACTGGTCAGAGAGGCAGTAAAGAGCTGATCTCAATGGAAAAGAATGCAAAGCCTGTTCCCCCTCCCTTTCTCTGCAGTTTAATGCAAGCAGTATGCGTCTAAAGTGACACTGAACTTTTCCTTCTTCACTCTCTTTCTCTCTTCTTCTGGAGAGTGTGATGTCAGACGTTCTTAGAGGCAATTGCATCTGAACTCTTCATATATATACAATGTTTGTGTGTGTGTGTGTGTGTGTGTGTGTGTGTGTGTGTATAATATTATTATTAGTAGTACTAGTAGTATTTAATAAGTTGGAAGTTTATTCAAATTCTTGTGATTCAGGCATATATATAGAATATATAAATATATAATAATCATATATTTATAATAAATCTATATAATTTGGAATATTTATCTAGAATAAATATTCAAAAATAATAATTTAGAACACTACCTAAATAGTTATTTAGGTTTGAATAGATTTGCCATTTTTCTTCTTTATACGTCTATACTGAGCTCTCCCGTGCATTCTATACTTTGAAGTATGTGTGCAGCCTTAAAACTTGAGGTATCTTAGGTATCTAACTTTTGGAATAGTCTTCACTGTGGGTGTCTGTCTATGATGCTTTAAAAGTATGCCTGCAGCGGCGGCTCACGGGCTTTAGAACTAAGCGCATATGTTTGTGTGCTTTCCTATACTCAGTTGCAATTTGGATTGACAGAGAAGAGAAATGAGAGAAATTGGCCAAGAGAACGGCTATTCTAAAGGAACAAGGCGTTCCTTACATTTTTGTGGTGTGGCCTGAAGGTCTCCCCATTTTAGACGTAATGTATAAACTAAAGTGGAACTTTTTTTGGAGCTACTCCCTCTCGCTCATGCGTTTCATCTCACAGGCTCCTGCTATCAGTCTGTAATGGACCGAGACTGTTTATTGATGATTGCAGGTCAGGGCAGCAAGATGCAGAAACTACAGTTGAACTATAGAGTCCCGTAATGCCACTCACATGTGACACACAGCATGTAGTCATTTCATCCTCTGCACAAAGCACTGCATTTCAGTCACACGACACTGGGACATAGACAAAGGGCTAGAATTAGCAAAAAAAAAAAGCAAAAAAAAAACTCACTCAAATGGGATGCATCCAGCAAACTTTAAAAATAAACATATGTGCAGTTTGATAAAATGTTGCAGCAATTTAACAAAGTTATTTTTAGTTATTCTGAAAGTGACAAATGAATGGGACTGGATTCATCCCATTTGAGATTGTTTTGTTGCATATAGCTAATTATGCATGCTATATTGAAATGCTGAGCTAATTAAGTGAACTTAAATTGAATGCGTTTTGCTTGACTTTCACTTAGTATATAATTTGCATGCCAGTTTCAGCTAAAACTAATTTTAAGGGCGTAGACCAAGAAGTCTTTAGCTGTCTTTGATCATGGCCTATAAAGAATCAAAACAAGTCATATGCTGCAGCCAAGAGTGACCGCTTTGTGTTCTGTTGCCAATGCTAGGGCTGGTATGTCTTGATTGTATGTATTCTGCCATGTGCAGGGTCGTCACTCATGGAGAGGAGGAGCTTCAGTCTAATGGAGAAAACTTCTGCATAACAGTCTGAAATTGACAGCCCTGTGGGGCAGAAAGTTCCTCTGGGAAGAACCACAGGTCTGTGGTCAGGTTTCAACAAAATAGAGCAAAACAGATTGATCCTGGACCTGGGTTGAAAGAATATATGCAGGTAATCACATTGTTTGTAAACAAGTGGCTGAATACATTTCCCCAAAGTAAAATTAACTGGTATATTATGGGCAGTTGTCACTGCACATTTTTAAAGGCAAAAAAGCCACCCAAGGCACTGTAGCAGCTGCCACTATTGACCTTCAGGGGTATGAACTTTGACCCCAGTTTTTAGTAAATCCCACCCTTTTCTTCTGCTTTATTCCCCCTCTAGCAGCCGTCTGGTGGCCCTCTTCCCATCATGCTTGGATCTCACATGAGGCTGCAGAGAGGGATGTGATTTATTATATTCTATAGCGCTGCACAAACAGATGTGTGTTGAAAATAGACGGAGGAAAAAATGTATTCAAGTAGAAGCTTGATTTACTTTAATGTCTTCTTCAAAGCACATGTTGAGATTTAGACTTCTTTAAATGCTAGGTCCCAACATGGAGAAGGAAAAGGTACTGTAAATGCTAACTGTTTGTGGTTGAAACTTGCTATTGTCCACTGCCTGTGAGCCTGGGCTTCAGCCAAGCGAGACGTGGCTACAGAGGGAACTTAGCCCAGAAAGCTGCTTCCTGTAAGGCTTTCAGCCACAGAGGGCTGGGCGGGGCAGTGGGCTGAGTTGTGGGTGGAGTCGATGGCTTTTTACGGGTGGGACATATTCCTAAATGCCCTGACAGATGCTAAATCTTGGAGCAACTAATATGACTCATTTAAACCAAAAACTTTCGCTCTCCTCAATTTTTCTTTTTCCTTCCTTGTTCTTTTGCCTTCATCTCTGGTGGGTGTTTTACATAGGCCTTTTGTCAAAGTTTTTTTTTTATATTTGCAGATTAGGTGGAAATAAGATCGAGGATGGAGAGGACCAAGCCTTTGGGTTAAAGGGTTCAACAATGTTTAAAAACTGTCAAAGCAAGGAATAGAATAGAATAGAATAGAATAGAATAGAATAGAATAGAATAGAATAGAAATCAAATTTATTAAACAGCAAAGCTGACCAAATGTACTAACCAACATAAATGATAACACAATAAAATGAATGACAAATATAAAACAAAAATTATATATATATCTGCATATTTTGCTCATCTCTCTCAATCAGCTCATTAGAAGTGAGCTCTTTGCATGAACCGTGTTCCCATTGACATGTGGTCCCTACACAGTCTCCATTGCTCTCTACTCCTTGAGCTGGGGAAGTTTACCTCACTTCAGAACATTCATTCATGGATTTGCGCTGTGCAACGTTTTCCCACATGGACAAGTGTGAAATTATATACCTCTGTAAATAAGTACAATTTAAATTCATGTCTCGCACACTTCAATGCACTTTGAATGGACCATACATTCTCTTCGAACTGGAATCATGGGCAGAATATCTTGTAATGTCCACTTCGCAGGCCACTTGCGAATAGAACAAATGTCTGAAGTGAAGCATGCAAATAGAGAAACATACAAAATGTGCAGAGCAGGGGGCGTGAGGACTGAAATTTAGAACCGCTGTGCTCTACACTGCTCAAAACTTATGTTTGAATTATCAGTGGCAAATTCTTTCAAATATGTAAACGTACTTACAGACTGTGAGTCAGAACAGGATCAGGAAACGGTCCTCCATAAAAAGTGCTCCACATACTTGAATATTTGATTTGAACTGTTCAGGAGCAGTGTGGTAAATACAACTTAACCACTGATTTCTAGTTGTGTCCTCTTTTGGAAGGCCAAACAAAGAAGTTTAGCTTTCATAAAGAAAGTCTCCACAACACGGCGCTGGCGGTGACAGTGAGAATAAAAGTTACTCCTTCTTTCTTTGCGTGAACATTTGGACAGTGTTATGCAAATCTTCCCACATCATGACGTAGACGTGGGGGCGTGTTTAAACAAAGTGTTTTAGGGGAGTGTGGATGAGACTTTCATAAAGAAAAGCTCTTTGGATTTGAGATTTTATTTAGCCTTTGCATCTTTACAAATCTTCTTTATGCACCAAGAGCTTGTAACACTCCAAAGAGAAAGGAAAACTTGAAATCGCATCATATGACCCCTTTTAACATTTGTTTTAAAATAAAATATATTTAAAGTGAACTATATAAAAATGAAAAAAAAAATTATCATGATTAAAGTAATGCCAACATTAAGACAAAATAAATAAGGTAGAGTAGAAGAACATGGTCTAGCGGTTAGTGTATGTGTTCCACATTGCATATTGGTGCTTGTATGGGTATGGGTCCCTTTTTCCTTTCTCACTGTCCAAAAAGTGTCAAAAAGGCTGAAGCTAACCATTAAAAAAGTTCTTAAAGTAATTCTTTAATCTCCTACACATTTTCCTTTCTTTGGCTTTTGTATGACTCACTGCAAATCTGTCTCTTCAGTCCAGGATTTTTGGAGTTCATTCAAAAATTCTGTTTCTCTGTTTTCTCTCTTCTTTAATTTTCTTTTTTCCCCTCTCACAATGCACCTATTCACCCACATTATCTTTTGTCCAGCTAGCACCAATTAACATTTGTGTCTGTATGGAATAGAGTTGAACAAACAAACTCTCTCACTCTTATTCTTCTATCACATACAGACTTGGGCTTGACTTAAAGCTGATTCATCAGTCTCTCGACAGCTGAGTATTGCTCCCCCCCCCCCCCCCTCTCTTAACTTTTTGTATAGCTTGTTTTCAAATACTTATTCAGGTCAATTGTACTAACTATGTGCTTTCAAATCTTTACTATTACTACTAACACTCGGAAAGCACGCACTGTACATTGGAGGCAGGCCTATCCCTATAATCTACGGCCTGTCACTCTGACCTCTACTACTTTACTCTCTATTCCAGTTGGTCTCTGGAACTGCCAAAGCAGAATATATTTGTTCTATTGCTACTTATTCCGGTCTCAACCACATGGCCCTAACTGAGACTTCAAACCTGAAGGCACTGCCACTCCCGCCGCCCTATCAACTAATTTTACTTTTTCCCACACCCCTCGCACAACTGGGAGGGATGGAGGTCTGGTCTGGTCTCCTTATCTCAAATGAATGGAAATTTGATCTTAAACCATCTCTTACAGGCCAAAGTTAATTTTAATCACATGCAATTACTATTATCCATCCTGTTAAGATCCACTATGTAGATGTTTATCATCGCCCAGGTCAACTGGGAAAATTTATGGAGGAGTTGGATGTGTTACTATCCAACTTTCCTCAGGATGGTACTCCTCTGGTACTGCTCAGTGATTTCAGCATCCACCTAGATAAACCTCAGACTGGTGTCTTCAACACTCTGCTCGCCTCATTTGATCTCAAGCGAGCGTCTATTACAGATACTCGCAAATCAGGCAACCACCTGGACCTCATCTACACACACTGTTGCTCCACGGACAACCCTTTAGTTACACCACAGCACACCTCAGACCACTTCCTCATAACTTCTAACCTCACACACACTCCTCCGCAGGTCACTCTCTCCCTTTCGCCTATCCTCTATGGATTCATCTTCACTTCCTTCACTCTCTCAGTTTTCAGCACTGGACAAAAGCAGTGCTACTGACGCTATTTGCTCCACTCTAACCTCTTGCTTGTACAACTTTTGCTACTGTCATCCAGACCAGCACGCACCGCCCCATCTGCCCACTGGCTGTCCGATGTTATCTGTGAACATCACTCTAAATTCAGGGCTGCAGAGAGGAAATGGTTCAAATCAAGAAACTCTACCAACCTCAGTGTGTATCAGTCACTCATCTCTTCCTTATCTGCAAATTTATTCACTGCTAAAATATCATACTACCACAACAAAATTAACTACTTTTCTAACTCTTGCACACTTTTCAAAACTTTATCTTCTCTTCTTTACCACTCCCCTTCACAGCTTCACAGACCACATTGCTACAATGACCCGGTCCTGCAGATTTGCCTTATACAACATTAGGAAGATTAGACCCTTCCTGTGAGAGCAAGCCATACAACTTCTTGTCCAAGCTCTTGTTCTCTCCAGACTGGACTATCGTAATGCTCTTCTGGCGGGCCTTCCTACCATGTTCTATCAAGCCTCTGCAACTGATCCAGAATTCAGCAGCGAGAGCTATCTTCAACTCTTTGAGTCAAAAAAAGCTCACGTTACTCTCTCCTCATCAGGTTACACTGGCTACCAGTAGTATATACAGATATACAAAGCTTTAGATGGTGGTCCCCCCACCCTGCCATTAACCTGAGCTTTCATATTTCCACATGCTTTGATTCATCATCCTGACTGTTTTTCCTGGATAATGTTTTCTTTTCCTCTGAACATGGCTGCCAGAGTCTCAGCTGCCCTAAGGTCAAAGGTCAACCAAGATCAAAGAGCTGTTTAGGAGGCAATGAGTTGAAAAATAGAGGCTGAAATAGTGCCAAACAGATCTTATCCAAACAGCCAGAGACAACATCAACACACAGAACTTATCAGTAGTGAAAATTTGGAAATATGAATCTCTTGTCCAATATTTATATGCATATATTTTTTATGAAACTGAATGCCTTAAAAGTGGAATTTTTCATAAATGCATGGGTTTGTATGAACTGTACATATGTTCCTACTAATACATTTTACTATCCAATTCCAATCAACACTGCTATTACTAGAGGTTCATTAAGTCAGTCTTTCTTCCTGTTAACTAAACTCTATATTCTTGAATTTTAAGACAGCTCTGAAAGTTTTGTTTTACAGAGTCTGATGCACCACACAGATCTAAACAGTCAGACAAGCAGTTAAAGCCACAGGAAATAGCAGCTCTTCAGTATTTATGTGGTATCATTATTAGGCCTTTTCGCCTTAGGACATTCACACATTGCATACAGCAATTAAAACTCACAAATGCAGAAAGTGACACTCACGTTTTCACTCATGTCTACTTTTAGATCTCTTTAAGGCTTCCTTCATATGTTTCTAACCCATGTACGATGAAAGAATGGAACACCTGAAATCAGGGTTGTGTGCAAATCAGGTAAAGGTAAAAAGGTAAAAACAGGATGCAGAATTCGATTTTGAATGTAAGATATATATATATATATATATATATATATATATATATTTTTTTTTTTTTTTTTTTTTTTTTTATCCATTCCAATATTGCTGTACAGCTTATTATGCCTTTAATTTTTTAACTGCTCAGTCTTACTCTCGACTAAGGTCTAATGCAGAAAATCCCACGGAAGCAAATAAAGAGGATAAAAGCATTAATAACCGACTTCTGTCATTACAATGGTACATTTTTCTTGGCTTCTCCTCACATTTACATTCACTTTTTTTAACCCAGCCCTCTACAATGTATCAGCAGGAGAGAGAAAATGTGTGTACACATTCGTGAAATGAATCACCCAGTCTCCCCCTCCAGGGTATGAGGAGGACGTCAGTGCCAGACAGCCTCTCAAGTCAGATAAACTAGCCTGTGGGATGGAATTCCTTCAGCCGGAGAGCGAAAGACTATCTAGAAGGCAACGCTTATGCTATACATAAAGGGACAGTGATGGCCTGCCTCCTCATAGTCTGCATTTACCCCAGAACATTCAGCTCCACATCACTTTTCTCTTCTGGGACAGATTTGAAAAATCACTTGCATATGGTTGTTTATCAGTAATATATAACGGAATGCACCTGGAAGCTGTTCAATTTCCTATCCATGGCAGTTATTCTCACAACATTGTTTTGTCTTTTCTCTTTTGTGCATTTCAGAAGTCAAGAGCCTGAAAGCGAGAGAGAGAGAGAGAGAGAGGAGGAGGAGGTAATGTTCTCTGCAGACGTAGAGTTCAGCTCACTCCCTGACTAATTTTCCCAGCTGGAACACTACAGAAAGGGGGAAGGGAGCGACTAAAAGCTTTTCAGAAAGACATTTTTCCAGCAGCATGCAGGTCTGGGCAAAGTGCTCCCAGTAGAAAGAGTTTGAAAAATCAAGAGTGGTGATTCTCACAATGACTGATCAATGGCATGCTGAAGAACAAGCCTCATTCCTTTTCCTTTTATATCTAAATTAGAGAGGCTGCTGATTGTCATGTAACTTAAAATGATGACGTGTGTAGAGATCAAATACCATATTTTATGGAGAGTTACGACAATAAACAAGTTAATAAGGTCTTACGATCCATTCATAAATTCCCACCAGCCAACTTATGAATGAATTTTTGCTTTACTGTATGACTGATTGTTTTGAGACTTCCCTGCTTAGAAAACCAGTTTAAGATACTTTGTTTATACTTTGGTCTTCACCTTGGTCTCCTAGCCTGACTAGTTCAAAGGTATCTAAAACCCCTCAAAAAGCAGCCAACAAATGAGCTTGAACAGTCTGAGAGACCAAAGAAGACCAGACAACCATATTGGGCTGGTTTAACAATATATAAAATCTAGTGCACAAGACATTTGATCCACTTTTATACTATTGTGGTGCTTTTCTGTCACTTTTGCAGCACCTGTTTTGCTCTGCACACTAATGCTCCTGAAGCTGTGATCCAGGTGAATGCAACCTGTGAGCCAAAAACAGCAGCCGGTTTCGTACTCTGCATCATTAATTTAAAAAATAGTGTTTATGATGGAGCATAAGGTTGTAGAATGAATTAAACAAGTCCCAAGACCTAAGGCTATAAGTCATGAAATTTCACTTGATTCTCCCCAATCTGACGCACTTAAACACAACCGCTTATGCTTGATTGCCAAACTACTGAGAAAGCATTATAAATATTTGCTTCATCATTGTACAAATACCTGAATTCACTTTGTTTCAATTTTCCAGATAAAGGTTGACCATTCGAAAGCCCTTTCTGCTGCATGTGTGTTATGTTAAGTTTTTAAAACAGATTTTAGTAACCTTTTGCAATTCTTTTGGTTAAGCTGGAAACAGAGTGAGACTAGATATCTACCTGACTTCCTGAGAACACGTGCAATCAATTAGAAGAAACAACACCTCCTTGTATTATTCTACTTGATCTGCTCTCCATTCACTTTGTTGAAATACTCCATGACCTCCTGGCTTCCTCTGTCCTCCTCTACAGCAGAGAGGAAATGGTTGTGTCCAGTGCCAGGCTGCTCAGGTTTTCTGCAAAAAAAAAAAAAAGCAAATCTGTATCATTTCCACTCAAGAATATTCAGAGTTCTCTCAAGCCGTGAATACTTAACATCCAATTGCTTTTGGGAGGCTATAGAAATCACATAATAATTATACTAAACCATAAACCGTAAAAAGTTTGGGGTCACAAAATTTACATTTGAAATGTAAATATATCTAATAACTGACATCTAAGGATCATGGAAGTTTGTGAGTGGTAGGCTTTTGAATTCTTAGGCCTAGTAATAAATAACCAATTGACAATCATATAATACTGCATAATAACATTATAACACTACATTTGTGAGATTGTAGAATGTGGGACACAAAGATAATCTAATGTTAATCACTGCTTTTTCTTTCCCTTTCTCTCTCCTACATTCCTAAAATCCTCGTCTCTTCTCCTCATCACCGTTTACTTTAGGTGATTTGGGGTTTCGTTGCCTCGTCTCCTCCTTCAGTGCTGTCATTTCTGGCAATATAAATGCAGCGTGCTGCCGTACTTTCCATAAACTACATCATTATTTCTGCCTCTTTCCTTTTCTATCTCTCTTTCTCAACCGTTAACCTTGTGGTCATCAAATAAAGTAGCTGATTGATTGTTAGTTGTTTATAATTTCAACCTTATATATGTTATAGCTTTCCTAACAGGACAGAGGGAGACGGAGAAGAGAGAAGAACAAATCAAAAGCCAAAGGCAAGAAGCCTCGCCTAAACCTAAAACACATAATCAGTCCAAGGCAAAGGAGATTAAATTATACCAAAGTAAAACAGAATCCTGCTTCCACTCTTTCAAGCTGTTTTGGTAAATTACATGTCTGTCTCTCTCTCTCTATCTCTCTGTAGGTCGTCCTTTAACCCTCCTAACCTCGTTCTCATCTGGTGTGAGCAGCCATGGTTGAGCAATAATGTATGTTAATCAAAAGCTCATGCCACATTGATTTTTATATTCTCAACCTTTTTTCAGACACAAGGACCACACAAACTGTATCGCCTGAAATGGTTTGAATATCTCTGGTAATGTCTGAATTGTAGCTTCTCTTCTCAGTGAACGGTGAGCTGCTCAGAAGACGCCCCATATATTTTTTCTTTCAGCTTTGCCGGCTTGGGCTGCTCTGGTTTACACACACACACAGACACGCGGCTCCATACTGCTCTGTAACCTCCAGCGTGCCCAATCATTAGAGCTGTCTGTGTTTGTGTTGAGAGCTGGCATAACAAGCATCCGGAGCATTTGTCAGGGAGGGCAGGTAGGACCAAACTAAGTGATATCAGGTGGACTGCATTAGGAACTGCTGGTCTCGGCTAAATGGAAACAGCAAGACTCGAACCTGGAGGCGAAGCTCACCTCAGCAGCTTCTTGAAATCCTCCTTTCGTTCATTTGCAATCCTTATAAGACCTCTGTCAGCAGATGCCCGTGGAGACGTGGCCTTGTCTCCTCCTTGAACCACAGCGCTGTTCTTCTCGAACCAACACAAATAATCATGGAGTCGGGAAGTCAAATTTATCCCAAACACTGGCCTGCAGAGGGTGGACAGACTCCGGGTTTCCTCAACTACTGTATGTCCTTCCCTGAGCTATAAAACAGTGCAAATAACATTAAAAGGTCAATAAAAACACAAAAGTACTTGTACTTTTATTGATCCAAGTCCACATGGAAACAAAAATATTAGGTGCAAGCACTGAAAAGTATTAGTGGGTCATTGCTATTATGTATTATTATCATACCCCCATAATGCATTTTATGTCTTAATATATTGGAAAAATATAAAACTTTACATTTTTTTAAGATGCAAATCATATGATTTAAAATTCTCCCAATGTTCACTTAATTGTGGCATTGTAATAAAATTATTTTTCAGCAATGCCACAAAGTGTTATTAATTTTGCCCCAGGTACTATGAACTAAGATCTAAAATTGATCCTGCAATTTATTTAGAATTTATTTATTTTCATTTCATTGCAAATCAAAACTAATCATGTTTTCTTGGTGATATTATAATATTATTATATACTGCAATAATACAACTAAGATCTATAATTTACTGCAATATATTTTTTTTATAAATTAATTTATTATATTTAAGATTAGATTTTTAATTAATTTTTATTTTATTTTATTTTACTTTGAAATATTCAGGTATTTTATTTAAGTTCTAATGGAAATTCTCAGAACAATACATGTTTTCTTGGTGATATTAAAATTGTGAAAATATATTATTATATTATAATGTTTTTTATCTATATTTTTAAGTAATCAATAGGTCAAAGACAGCTCCCTAATTACATCATCCACCAGGAAGTGACATCATCTCAGAGGGAAAGCAGTAGTGCACGCGTGAGTGAGTACGAGCAGATTAATTCTGAGAAATGACTTCAGCCCCTCATTATCACAGGTTCCTTTCTGATTATTTTGTTTTGCAGTTGTGCCTGTAATGAATTCATAAAGTGTCTGAGCTTGATATCAAAAATGGTTCATAACAAGGAATTATCCAATAGTATTGGCTGCCCCATCTTTTAATAATAATTCATACTAAATATATGACTGCTATTCAATTACATCTAAATTCTGTAGCCATAATATATTAGATCCGCTGAGGTTTGCAAATATTAAACTCCAGCCACCTGTTCCCCAGAGCCCTGCACTTCTCTCCAGTCTCTGTGTACAGTGGGTACCTGTAATTGTGTGGTCTGATTTTTACCTCTGCTCTAATGACAGACGTTTACAGTCGTCTCCAGACCTGGGCTGGCACTCAGGAGCGAGATCCCCCTTTCACCACCAACCTAGCTCCTTCACCCTGTCATTAGACTGGTACGTGAGGAGATTATTAAAGCTGTAGTGATGCTATGGTAGTGTCCGCTGGCCAGACAGGGTGAAGTAAAACACGCCGTCTGTGTGGAGGAAGAGGTCGCTGAATCCACTGTATCCACCTCACACTTACACAAAAATAAATAGATAAATAAAGTGGCAGTGCCAAGGCACAGATGGTAATACTATGGTGCTTTGATAAATGTTGTGGTACAAAATGATTACCATATTCATGTACAATACCACGGTATTTACATCACACCTCCTCCTCCTCCACAATATTCAGATTGCTGGTTGATCAATATGGTTTTATTTTACTTGCTTTTCTCCCCAGTGACAAACATTAATTAATGCAAACTTCCCAAAAGAAATGTATTTATCTTAATTATATATTAGTTTTTTTTTTTTTGTTGTTGTGTATTTTTTTTTTTTACTGAATTGAGTTAGCCTTTTAAATAGGATATGAATTGTATATGAATTGAGGTAGCAAACAAATCATTGTGCGGCATTGCAAAACAAATTTGAATATGAGGAAGTAAAATCAGAGTTCTGAGCTTACTAAAAGTTGGTAGGATGTCCTGTGGTGGACTTTACATCATAGCAGTACAATATGATGGATGGATGGATGCATGGATAAAACAAGTTCAGCACTTTTGGACTGAGTAAATGCAAGCTGTTTTAGAGCTCAGTACAAGCTTTGTGGACTCTTTGATCAGATATTGTGAATTTTTGCATACTTAGTTTTTGTTTAATAGAAGCTGTTAAATTGCATTGTGGTTCTGGAGTGAGAGCTGATGCCGTAAAAGCCCTTGTAAGTGTGTAACTGTTCACCTGCTGAGCTCCAGAAGTGTCTTAGTAAGCACAGGCGCCAACTAACATGTTCTCGTTGCCCTTTAACTTCTAACAGGAGCTTGTGAAGTGTGCCTCACACCCAAAAGCTACTGTTTGGCACACATATGCAAAGGGCACACGCAAACAAGTCAGCACGCACTTCACAGGGCCAGTAAATACATAACTGACTCACAAAGCGTGGACATGGTACACATGCAAACGCATGCATCTTGTGTTATCTGTCAATTAGATTTTTTTAAGGTTCTGTGACATTTTTAAATGAATTAAGTTTGCCTTTTAAATTGCAGTTCAGTTTCAGGATATTAATTGAATATGAATTGAGATAGCAAACAAATAAAGTCAAGTCACATTTATTTATATAGCGCTTTAAACTAAAAAGATTGTGTCAATTAACTGAACAACATTAATTAGGAAAACAGTTTGGCAATAATGCAAAATGACGGTTAAAGGCAGTTCATCATTAAATTCAGTGATGTCACCATTCAGCTCAGTTCAGTTTAAATAGTATCTGTCATACTTGACCGTTGCAATCAAGTCAATGATATCACTGTAAATGAAGTGTCCCCATCTAAGCAAGCCAGAGGGACAGCGGCAAGGAACCAAAACTCCATCGGTGACAGAATGGAGAAAAAAACAGGGAGAAGGGAGAAACCAGCATCAGTCGGGGGGCCAGTTCTCCTCTGTCCAGATGTCAATTTTAATATGAGGAAGTAAAATTGAATAGCTGGCTGGATGAATAGATAGATAGAAACAGATGGGTAGATTACTTACAAATTGTAGTTCATTACTGAATCCAAATTACATGACAAATATTGTAGTAAGTAATTACTCAATGTAGGTAATATATTCAGACTACTTTTGATTACTTTTAGATTACTTTTGACCTAACCCATTCA